>NW_028154446.1:0-48738 GCF_965231275.1 Zosterops lateralis
TGCTTGCAGCAGCACCTTGGTGTGTTTTCTGTGTTCTCCTAGTGAAAATAAGCCTGTCCGGAGCCCGTGGTAGCTCCAGCTGCTTTGGAACATATTCTGCCACACTTGCTCTTTCTGCATGTCTCTAGCAGCCAGAAAGCGCTGTAAAGCGCTCTTTTCTCGAGAAAAGCAACACTCTGGGAAACCTCTGTAACTTTGCTTGCAGCAGCACCTTGGTGTGTTTTCTGTGTTCTCCAAGTGAAAATAAGCCTGTCCGGAGCCCGTGGTAGCTCCAGCTGCTTTGGAACACATTCTGCCACACTTGCTCTTTCTGCGTGTCTCTAGCAGCCAGAAAGCGCTGTAAAGCGCTCTTTTCTCGAGAAAAGCAACACTCTGGGAAACCTCTGTAACTTTGCTTGCAGAAGCACCTTGGTGTGTTTTCTGTGTTCTCCAAGTGAAAAGAAGCCTGTCCGGAGCCCGTGGTAGCTCCAGCTGCTTTGGAACACATTCTGCCACACTTGCTCTTTCTGCATGTCTCTAGCAGCCAGAAAGCGCTGTAAAGCGCTCTTTTCTCGAGAAAAGCAACACTCATGGGGGACTTCTGTAACTTTGCTTGCAGCAGCACCTTGGTGTGTTTTCTGTGTTCTCCTAGTGAAAATAAGCCTGTCCGGAGCCCGTGGTAGCTCCAGCTGCTTTGGAACACATTCTGCCACACTTGCTCTTTCTGCATGTCTCTAGCAGCCAGAAAGCGCTGTAAAGTGCTCTTTTCTCGAGAAAAGCAACACTCAGGGGGACTTCTGTAACTTTGCTTGCAGCAGCACCTTGGTGTGTTTTCTGTGTTCTCCTAGTGAAAATAAGCCTGTCCGGAGCCCGTGGTAGCTCCAGCTGCTTTGGAACACATTCTGCCACACTTGCTCTTTCTGCATGTCTCTAGCAGCCAGAAAGCGCTGTAAAGTGCTCTTTTCTCGAGAAAAGCAACACTCAGGGGGACTTGTGTAACTTTGCTTGCAGCAGCACCTTGGTGTGTTTTCTGTGTTCTCCTAGTGAAAATAAGCCTGTCCGGAGCCCGTGGTAGCTCCAGCTGCTTTGGAACATATTCTGCCACACTTGCTCTTTCTGCATGTCTCTAGCAGCCAGAAAGCGCTGTAAAGCGCTCTTTTCTCGAGAAAAGCAACACTCTGGGAAACCTCTGTAACTTTGCTTGCAGCAGCACCTTGGTGTGTTTTCTGTGTTCTCCAAGTGAAAATAAGCCTGTCCGGAGCCCGTGGTAGCTCCAGCTGCTTTGGAACACATTCTGCCACACTTGCTCTTTCTGCATGTCTCTAGCAGCCAGAAAGCGCTGTAAAGTGCTCTTTTCTCGAGAAAAGCAACACTCAGGGGGACTTCTGTAACTTTGCTTGCAGCAGCACCTTGGTGTGTTTTCTGTGTTCTCCTAGTGAAAATAAGCCTGTCCGGAGCCCGTGGTAGCTCCAGCTGCTTTGGAACACATTCTGCCACACTTGCTCTTTCTGCATGTCTCTAGCAGCCAGACAGCGCTGTAAAGCGCTCTTTTCTCGAGAAAAGCAACACTCAGGGGGGCTTCTGTAACTTTGCTTGCAGCAGCACCTTGGTGTGTTTTCTGTGTTCTCCAAGTGAAAATAAGCCTGTCCGGAGCCCGTGGTAGCTCCAGCTGCTTTGGAACACATTCTGCCACACTTGCTCTTTCTGCATGTCTCTAGCAGCCAGAAAGCGCTGTAAAGTGCTCTTTTCTCGAGAAAAGCAACACTCAGGGGGACTTCTGTAACTTTGCTTGCAGCAGCACCTTGGTGTGTTTTCTGTGTTCTCCAAGTGAAAAGAAGCCTGTCCGGAGCCCGTGGTAGCTCCAGCTGCTTTGGAACACATTCTGCCACACTTGCTCTTTCTGCATGTCTCTAGCAGCCAGAAAGCGCTGTAAAGCGCTCTATTCTCGAGAAAAGCAACACTCAGGGAAACCTCTGTAACTTTGCTTGCAGCAGCACCTTGGTGTGTTTTCTGTGTTCTCCAAGTGAAAATAAGCCTGTCCGGAGCCCGTGGTAGCTCCAGCTGCTTTGGAACACATTCTGCCACACTTGCTATTTCTGCGTGTCTCTAGCAGCCAGAAAGCGCTGTAAAGCGCTCTTTTCTCGAGAAAAGCAACACTCTGGGAAACCTCTGTAACTTTGCTTGCAGCAGCACCTTGGTGTGTTTTCTGTGTTCTCCAAGTGAAAATAAGCCTGTCCGGAGCCCGTGGTAGCTCCAGCTGCTTTGGAACACATTCTGCCACACTTGCTCTTTCTGCATGTCTCTAGCAGCCAGAAAGCGCTGTAAAGTGCTCTTTTCTCGAGAAAAGCAACACTCAGGGGGACTTCTGTAACTTTGCTTGCAGCAGCACCTTGGTGTGTTTTCTGTGTTCTCCAAGTGAAAATAAGCCTGTCCGGAGCCCGTGGTAGCTCCAGCTGCTTTGGAACACATTCTGCCACACTTGCTCTTTCTGCATGTCTCTAGCAGCCAGAAAGCGCTGTAAAGTGCTCTTTTCTCGAGAAAAGCAACACTCAGGGGACTTCTGTAACTTTGCTTGCAGCAGCACCTTGGTGTGTTTTCTGTGTTCTCCAAGTGAAAATAAGCCTGTCCGGAGCCCGTGGTAGCTCCAGCTGCTTTGGAACACATTCTGCCACACTTGCTCTTTCTGCATGTCTCTAGCAGCCAGAAAGCGCTGTAAAGCGCTCTTTTCTCGAGAAAAGCAACACTCTGGGAAACCTCTGTAACTTTGCTTGCAGCAGCACCTTGGTGTGTTTTCTGTGTTCTCCAAGTGAAAATAAGCCTGTCCGGAGCCCGTGGTAGCTCCAGCTGCTTTGGAACACATTCTGCCACACTTGCTCTTTCTGCGTGTCTCTAGCAGCCAGAAAGCGCTGTAAAGCGCTCTTTTCTCGAGAAAAGCAACACTCTGGGAAACCTCTGTAACTTTGCTTGCAGCAGCACCTTGGTGTGTTTTCTGTGTTCTCCAAGTGAAAAGAAGCCTGTCCGGAGCCCGTGGTAGCTCCAGCTGCTTTGGAACACATTCTGCCACACTTGCTCTTTCTGCGTGTCTCTAGCAGCCAGAAAGCGCTGTAAAGCGCTCTTTTCTCGAGAAAAGCAACACTCTGGGAAACCTCTGTAACTTTGCTTGCAGCAGCACCTTGGTGTGTTTTCTGTGTTCTCCAAGTGAAAAGAAGCCTGTCCGGAGCCCGTGGTAGCTCCAGCTGCTTTGGAACACATTCTGCCACACTTGCTCTTTCTGTGTGTCTCTAGCATCCAGAAAGCGCTGTAAAGCGCTCTTTTCTCGAGAAAAGCAACACTCTGGGAAACCTCTGTAACTTTGCTTGCAGCAGCACCTTGGTGTGTTTTCTGTGTTCTCCAAGTGAAAATAAGCCTGTCCGGAGCCCGTGGGAGCTCCAGCTGCTTTGGAACACATTCTGCCACACTTGCTCTTTCTGCATGTCTCTAGCAGCCAGAAAGCGCTGTAAAGCGCTCTTTTCTCGAGAAAAGCAACACTCAGGGGGACTTCTGTAACTTTGCTTGCAGCAGCACCTTGGTGTGTTTTCTGTGTTCTCCTAGTGAAAATAAGCCTGTCCGGAGCCCGTGGTAGCTCCAGCTGCTTTGGAACACATTCTGCCACACTTGCTCTTTCTGCATGTCTCTAGCAGCCAGAAAGCGCTGTAAAGTGCTCTTTTCTCGAGAAAAGCAACACTCAGGGGGACTTCTGTAACTTTGCTTGCAGCAGCACCTTGGTGTGTTTTCTGTGTTCTCCTAGTGAAAATAAGCCTGTCCGGAGCCCGTGGTAGCTCCAGCTGCTTTGGAACACATTCTGCCACACTTGCTCTTTCTGCATGTCTCTAGCAGCCAGAAAGCGCTGTAAAGCGCTCTTTTCTCGAGAAAAGCAACACTCAGGGGGACTTCTGTAACTTTGCTTGCAGCAGCACCTTGGTGTGTTTTCTGTGTTCTCCAAGTGAAAATAAGCCTGTCCGGAGCCCGTGGTAGCTCCAGCTGCTTTGGAACACATTCTGCCACACTTGCTCTTTCTGCATGTCTCTAGCAGCCAGAAAGCGCTGTAAAGCGCTCTTTTCTCGAGAAAAGCAACACTCTGGGAAACCTCTGTAACTTTGCTTGCAGCAGCACCTTGGTGTGTTTTCTGTGTTCTCCAAGTGAAAAGAAGCCTGTCCGGAGCCCGTGGTAGCTCCAGCTGCTTTGGAACACATTCTGCCACACTTGCTCTTTCTGCATGTCTCTAGCAGCCAGAAAGCGCTGTAAAGCGCTCTTTTCTCGAGAAAAGCAACACTCTGGGAAACCTCTGTAACTTTGCTTGCAGCAGCACCTTGGTGTGTTTTCTGTGTTCTCCAAGTGAAAATAAGCCTGTCCGGAGCCCGTGGTAGCTCCAGCTGCTTTGGAACACATTCTGCCACACTTGCTCTTTCTGCGTGTCTCTAGCAGCCAGAAAGCGCTGTAAAGCGCTCTTTTCTCGAGAAAAGCAACACTCTGGGAAACCTCTGTAACTTTGCTTGCAGCAGCACCTTGGTGTGTTTTCTGTGTTCTCCAAGTGAAAATAAGCCTGTCCGGAGCCCGTGGTAGCTCCAGCTGCTTTGGAACACATTCTGCCACACTTGCTCTTTCTGCATGTCTCTAGCAGCCAGAAAGCGCTGTAAAGTGCTCTTTTCTCGAGAAAAGCAACACTCAGGGGGACTTCTGTAACTTTGCTTGCAGCAGCACCTTGGTGTGTTTTCTGTGTTCTCCTAGTGAAAATAAGCCTGTCCGGAGCCCGTGGTAGCTCCAGCTGCTTTGGAACACATTCTGCCACACTTGCTCTTTCTGCATGTCTCTAGCAGCCAGAAAGCGCTGTAAAGTGCTCTTTTCTCGAGAAAAGCAACACTCAGGGGGACTTCTGTAACTTTGCTTGCAGCAGCACCTTGGTGTGTTTTCTGTGTTCTCCTAGTGAAAATAAGCCTGTCCGGAGCCCGTGGTAGCTCCAGCTGCTTTGGAACACATTCTGCCACACTTGCTCTTTCTGCATGTCTCTAGCAGCCAGAAAGCGCTGTAAAGCGCTCTTTTCTCGAGAAAAGCAACACTCTGGGAAACCTCTGTAACTTTGCTTGCAGCAGCACCTTGGTGTGTTTTCTGTGTTCTCCAAGTGAAAATAAGCCTGTCCGGAGCCCGTGGGAGCTCCAGCTGCTTTGGAACACATTCTGCCACACTTGCTCTTTCTGCATGTCTCTAGCAGCCAGAAAGCGCTGTAAAGTGCTCTTTTCTCGAGAAAAGCAACACTCTGGGAAACCTCTGTAACTTTGCTTGCAGCAGCACCTTGGTGTGTTTTCTGTGTTCTCCAAGTGAAAATAAGCCTGTCCGGAGCCCGTGGGAGCTCCAGCTGCTTTGGAACACATTCTGCCACACTTGCTCTTTCTGCGTGTCTCTAGCAGCCAGAAAGCGCTGTAAAGCGCTCTTTTCTCGAGAAAAGCAACACTCTGGGAAACCTCTGTAACTTTGCTTGCAGAAGCACCTTGGTGTGTTTTCTGTGTTCTCCAAGTGAAAATAAGCCTGTCTGGAGCCCGTGGTAGCTCCAGCTGCTTTGGAACACATTCTGCCACACTTGCTCTTTCTGCATGTCTCTAGCAGCCAGAAAGCGCTGTAAAGCGCTCTTTTCTCGAGAAAAGCAACACTCTGGGAAACCTCTGTAACTTTGCTTGCAGCAGCACCTTGGTGTGTTTTCTGTGTTCTCCAAGTGAAAAGAAGCCTGTCCGGAGCCCGTGGGAGCTCCAGCTGCTTTGGAACACATTCTGCCACACTTGCTCTTTCTGCATGTCTCTAGCAGCCAGAAAGCGCTGTAAAGCGCTCTTTTCTCGAGAAAAGCAACACTCAGGGGGACTTCTGTAACTTTGCTTGCAGCAGCACCTTGGTGTGTTTTCTGTGTTCTCCTAGTGAAAATAAGCCTGTCCGGAGCCCGTGGTAGCTCCAGCTGCTTTGGAACGCATTCTGCCACACTTGCTCTTTCTGCATGTCTCTAGCAGCCAGAAAGCGCTGTAAAGTGCTCTTTTCTCGAGAAAAGCAACACTCAGGGGGACTTCTGTAACTTTGCTTGCAGCAGCACCTTGGTGTGTTTTCTGTGTTCTCCTAGTGAAAATAAGCCTGTCCGGAGCCCGTGGTAGCTCCAGCTGCTTTGGAACACATTCTGCCACACTTGCTCTTTCTGCATGTCTCTAGCAGCCAGAAAGCGCTGTAAAGTGCTCTTTTCTCGAGAAAAGCAACACTCAGGGGGACTTCTGTAACTTTGCTTGCAGCAGCACCTTGGTGTGTTTTCTGTGTTCTCCTAGTGAAAATAAGCCTGTCCGGAGCCCGTGGTAGCTCCAGCTGCTTTGGAACATATTCTGCCACACTTGCTCTTTCTGCATGTCTCTAGCAGCCAGAAAGCGCTGTAAAGCGCTCTTTTCTCGAGAAAAGCAACACTCTGGGAAACCTCTGTAACTTTGCTTGCAGCAGCACCTTGGTGTGTTTTCTGTGTTCTCCAAGTGAAAATAAGCCTGTCCGGAGCCCGTGGTAGCTCCAGCTGCTTTGGAACACATTCTGCCACACTTGCTCTTTCTGCATGTCTCTAGCAGCCAGAAAGCGCTGTAAAGTGCTCTTTTCTCGAGAAAAGCAACACTCAGGGGGACTTCTGTAACTTTGCTTGCAGCAGCACCTTGGTGTGTTTTCTGTGTTCTCCAAGTGAAAATAAGCCTGTCCGGAGCCCGTGGTAGCTCCAGCTGCTTTGGAACACATTCTGCCACACTTGCTCTTTCTGCATGTCTCTAGCAGCCAGAAAGCGCTGTAAAGCGCTCTTTTCTCGAGAAAAGCAACACTCTGGGAAACCTCTGTAACTTTGCTTGCAGCAGCACCTTGGTGTGTTTTCTGTGTTCTCCAAGTGAAAAGAAGCCTGTCCGGAGCCCGTGGGAGCTCCAGCTGCTTTGGAACACATTCTGCCACACTTGCTCTTTCTGCATGTCTCTAGCAGCCAGAAAGCGCTGTAAAGCGCTCTTTTCTCGAGAAAAGCAACACTCTGGGAAACCTCTGTAACTTTGCTTGCAGCAGCACCTTGGTGTGTTTTCTGTGTTCTCCAAGTGAAAAGAAGCCTGTCCGGAGCCCGTGGTAGCTCCAGCTGCTTTGGAACACATTCTGCCACACTTGCTCTTTCTGCATGTCTCTAGCAGCCAGAAAGCACTGTAAAGTGCTCTTTTCTCGAGAAAAGCAACACTCAGGGGGACTTCTGTAACTTTGCTTGCAGCAGCACCTTGGTGTGTTTTCTGTGTTCTCCAAGTGAAAATAAGCCTGTCCGGAGCCCGTGGTAGCTCCAGCTGCTTTGGAACACATTCTGCCACACTTGCTCTTTCTGCATGTCTCTAGCAGCCAGAAAGCTCTGTAAAGCGCTCTTTTCTCGAGAAAAGCAACACTCTCAGAAACCTCTGTAACTATGCTTGCAGCAGCACCTTGGTGTGTTTTCTGTGTTCTCCAAGTGAAAATAAGCCTGTCCGGAGCCCGTGGTAGCTCCAGCTGCTTTGGAACACATTCTGCCACACTTGCTCTTTCTGCATGTCTCTAGCAGCCAGAAAGCTCTGTAAAGCGCTCTTTTCTCGAGAAAAGCAACACTCTGGGAAACCTCTGTAACTATGCTTGCAGCAGCACCTTGGTGTGTTTTCTGTGTTCTCCAAGTGAAAATAAGCCTGTCCGGAGCCCGTGGTAGCTCCAGCTGCTTTGGAACACATTCTGCCACACTTGCTCTTTCTGCATGTCTCTAGCAGCCAGAAAGCGCTGTAAAGTGCTCTTTTCTCGAGAAAAGCAACACTCAGGGGGACTTCTGTAACTTTGCTTGCAGCAGCACCTTGGTGTGTTTTCTGTGTTCTCCTAGTGAAAATAAGCCTGTCCGGAGCCCGTGGTAGCTCCAGCTGCTTTGGAACACATTCTGCCACACTTGCTCTTTCTGCATGTCTCTAGCAGCCAGAAAGCGCTGTAAAGCACTCTTTTCTCGAGAAAAGCAACACTCAGGGGGACTTCTGTAACTTTGCTTGCAGCAGCACCTTGGTGTGTTTTCTGTGTTCTCCTAGTGAAAATAAGCCTGTCCGGAGCCCGTGGTAGCTCCAGCTGCTTTGGAACACATTCTGCCACACTTGCTCTTTCTGCATGTCTCTAGCAGCCAGAAAGCGCTGTAAAGCGCTCTTTTCTCGAGAAAAGCAACACTCTGGGAAACCTCTGTAACTTTGCTTGCAGCAGCACCTTGGTGTGTTTTCTGTGTTCTCCAAGTGAAAATAAGCCTGTCCGGAGCCCGTGGTAGCTCCAGCTGCTTTGGAACACATTCTGCCACACTTGCTCTTTCTGCATGTCTCTAGCAGCCAGAAAGCGCTGTAAAGTGCTCTTTTCTCGAGAAAAGCAACACTCAGGGGGACTTCTGTAACTTTGCTTGCAGCAGCACCTTGGTGTGTTTTCTGTGTTCTCCTAGTGAAAATAAGCCTGTCCGGAGCCCGTGGTAGCTCCAGCTGCTTTGGAACACATTCTGCCACACTTGCTCTTTCTGCATGTCTCTAGCAGCCAGAAAGCGCTGTAAAGCGCTCTTTTCTCGAGAAAAGCAACACTCTGGGAAACCTCTGTAACTTTGCTTGCAGCAGCACCTTGGTGTGTTTTCTGTGTTCTCCAAGTGAAAAGAAGCCTGTCCGGAGCCCGTGGTAGCTCCAGCTGCTTTGGAACACATTCTGCCACACTTGCTCTTTCTGCATGTCTCTAGCAGCCAGAAAGCGCTGTAAAGCGCTCTTTTCTCGAGAAAAGCAACACTCTGGGAAACCTCTGTAACTTTGCTTGCAGCAGCACCTTGGTGTGTTTTCTGTGTTCTCCAAGTGAAAATAAGCCTGTCCGGAGCCCGTGGTAGCTCCAGCTGCTTTGGAACACATTCTGCCACACTTGCTCTTTCTGCATGTCTCTAGCAGCCAGAAAGCGCTGTAAAGCGCTCTTTTCTCGAGAAAAGCAACACTCTGGGAAACCTCTGTAACTTTGCTTGCAGCAGCACCTTGGTGTGTTTTCTGTGTTCTCCAAGTGAAAATAAGCCTGTCCGGAGCCCGTGGTAGCTCCAGCTGCTTTGGAACACATTCTGCCACACTTGCTCTTTCTGCGTGTCTCTAGCAGCCAGAAAGCGCTGTAAAGCGCTCTTTTCTCGAGAAAAGCAACACTCTGGGAAACCTCTGTAACTTTGCTTGCAGCAGCACCTTGGTGTGTTTTCTGTGTTCTCCAAGTGAAAATAAGCCTGTCCGGAGCCCGTGGTAGCTCCAGCTGCTTTGGAACACATTCTGCCACACTTGCTCTTTCTGCGTGTCTCTAGCAGCCAGAAAGCGCTGTAAAGCGCTCTTTTCTCGAGAAAAGCAACACTCTGGGAAACCTCTGTAACTTTGCTTGCAGCAGCACCTTGGTGTGTTTTCTGTGTTCTCCAAGTGAAAAGAAGCCTGTCCGGAGCCCGTGGTAGCTCCAGCTGCTTTGGAACACATTCTGCCACACTTGCTCTTTCTGCGTGTCTCTAGCAGCCAGAAAGCGCTGTAAAGCGCTCTTTTCTCGAGAAAAGCAACACTCTGGGAAACCTCTGTAACTTTGCTTGCAGAAGCACCTTGGTGTGTTTTCTGTGTTCTCCAAGTGAAAAGAAGCCTGTCCGGAGCCCGTGGTAGCTCCAGCTGCTTTGGAACACATTCTGCCACACTTGCTCTTTCTGCATGTCTCTAGCAGCCAGAAAGCGCTGTAAAGTGCTCTTTTCTCGAGAAAAGCAACACTCAGGGGGACTTCTGTAACTTTGCTTGCAGCAGCACCTTGGTGTGTTTTCTGTGTTCTCCTAGTGAAAATAAGCCTGTCCGGAGCCCGTGGTAGCTCCAGCTGCTTTGGAACACATTCTGCCACACTTGCTCTTTCTGCATGTCTCTAGCAGCCAGAAAGCGCTGTAAAGTGCTCTTTTCTCGAGAAAAGCAACACTCAGGGGGACTTCTGTAACTTTGCTTGCAGCAGCACCTTGGTGTGTTTTCTGTGTTCTCCTAGTGAAAATAAGCCTGTCCGGAGCCCGTGGTAGCTCCAGCTGCTTTGGAACACATTCTGCCACACTTGCTCTTTCTGCATGTCTCTAGCAGCCAGAAAGCGCTGTAAAGCGCTCTTTTCTCGAGAAAAGCAACACCCTGGGAAACCTCTGTAACTTTGCTTGCAGCAGCACCTTGGTGTGTTTTCTGTGTTCTCCAAGTGAAAATAAGCCTGTCCGGAGCCCGTGGTAGCTCCAGCTGCTTTGGAACACATTCTGCCACACTTGCTCTTTCTGCATGTCTCTAGCAGCCAGAAAGCGCTGTAAAGCGCTCTTTTCTCGAGAAAAGCAACACTCAGGGGGACTTCTGTAACTTTGCTTGCAGCAGCACCTTGGTGTGTTTTCTGTGTTCTCCTAGTGAAAATAAGCCTGTCCGGAGCCCGTGGTAGCTCCAGCTGCTTTGGAACGCATTCTGCCACACTTGCTCTTTCTGCATGTCTCTAGCAGCCAGAAAGCGCTGTAAAGTGCTCTTTTCTCGAGAAAAGCAACACTCTGGGGGACTTCTGTAACTTTGCTTGCAGCAGCACCTTGGTGTGTTTTCTGTGTTCTCCTAGTGAAAATAAGCCTGTCCGGAGCCCGTGGTAGCTCCAGCTGCTTTGGAACACATTCTGCCACACTTGCTCTTTCTGCATGTCTCTAGCAGCCAGAAAGCGCTGTAAAGTGCTCTTTTCTCGAGAAAAGCAACACTCAGGGGGACTTCTGTAACTTTGCTTGCAGCAGCACCTTGGTGTGTTTTCTGTGTTCTCCTAGTGAAAATAAGCCTGTCCGGAGCCCGTGGTAGCTCCAGCTGCTTTGGAACATATTCTGCCACACTTGCTCTTTCTGCATGTCTCTAGCAGCCAGAAAGCGCTGTAAAGCGCTCTTTTCTCGAGAAAAGCAACACTCTGGGAAACCTCTGTAACTTTGCTTGCAGCAGCACCTTGGTGTGTTTTCTGTGTTCTCCAAGTGAAAATAAGCCTGTCCGGAGCCCGTGGTAGCTCCAGCTGCTTTGGAACACATTCTGCCACACTTGCTCTTTCTGCATGTCTCTAGCAGCCAGAAAGCGCTGTAAAGTGCTCTTTTCTCGAGAAAAGCAACACTCAGGGGGACTTCTGTAACTTTGCTTGCAGCAGCACCTTGGTGTGTTTTCTGTGTTCTCCAAGTGAAAATAAGCCTGTCCGGAGCCCGTGGTAGCTCCAGCTGCTTTGGAACACATTCTGCCACACTTGCTCTTTCTGCATGTCTCTAGCAGCCAGAAAGCGCTGTAAAGCGCTCTTTTCTCGAGAAAAGCAACACTCTGGGAAACCTCTGTAACTTTGCTTGCAGCAGCACCTTGGTGTGTTTTCTGTGTTCTCCAAGTGAAAAGAAGCCTGTCCGGAGCCCGTGGGAGCTCCAGCTGCTTTGGAACACATTCTGCCACACTTGCTCTTTCTGCATGTCTCTAGCAGCCAGAAAGCGCTGTAAAGCGCTCTTTTCTCGAGAAAAGCAACACTCTGGGAAACCTCTGTAACTTTGCTTGCAGCAGCACCTTGGTGTGTTTTCTGTGTTCTCCAAGTGAAAATAAGCCTGTCCGGAGCCCGTGGTAGCTCCAGCTGCTTTGGAACACATTCTGCCACACTTGCTCTTTCTGCATGTCTCTAGCAGCCAGAAAGCACTGTAAAGTGCTCTTTTCTCGAGAAAAGCAACACTCAGGGGGACTTCTGTAACTTTGCTTGCAGCAGCACCTTGGTGTGTTTTCTGTGTTCTCCAAGTGAAAATAAGCCTGTCCGGAGCCCGTGGTAGCTCCAGCTGCTTTGGAACACATTCTGCCACACTTGCTCTTTCTGCATGTCTCTAGCAGCCAGAAAGCTCTGTAAAGCGCTCTTTTCTCGAGAAAAGCAACACTCTCAGAAACCTCTGTAACTTTGCTTGCAGCAGCACCTTGGTGTGTTTTCTGTGTTCTCCAAGTGAAAATAAGCCTGTCCGGAGCCCGTGGTAGCTCCAGCTGCTTTGGAACACATTCTGCCACACTTGCTCTTTCTGCATGTCTCTAGCAGCCAGAAAGCGCTGTAAAGCGCTCTTTTCTCGAGAAAAGCAACACTCTGGGAAACCTCTGTAACTTTGCTTGCAGCAGCACCTTGGTGTGTTTTCTGTGTTCTCCAAGTGAAAATAAGCCTGTCCGGAGCCCGTGGGAGCTCCAGCTGCTTTGGAACACATTCTGCCACACTTGCTCTTTCTGCATGTCTCTAGCAGCCAGAAAGCGCTGTAAAGTGCTCTTTTCTCGAGAAAAGCAACACTCAGGGGGACTTGTGTAACTTTGCTTGCAGCAGCACCTTGGTGTGTTTTCTGTGTTCTCCTAGTGAAAATAAGCCTGTCCGGAGCCCGTGGTAGCTCCAGCTGCTTTGGAACACATTCTGCCACACTTGCTCTTTCTGCATGTCTCTAGCAGCCAGAAAGCGCTGTAAAGTGCTCTTTTCTCGAGAAAAGCAACACTCAGGGGGACTTCTGTAACTTTGCTTGCAGCAGCACCTTGGTGTGTTTTCTGTGTTCTCCTAGTGAAAATAAGCCTGTCCGGAGCCCGTGGTAGCTCCAGCTGCTTTGGAACACATTCTGCCACACTTGCTCTTTCTGCATGTCTCTAGCAGCCAGAAAGAGCTGTAAAGCGCTCTTTTCTCGAGAAAAGCAACACTCTGGGAAACCTCTGTAACTTTGCTTGCAGCAGCACCTTGGTGTGTTTTCTGTGTTCTCCAAGTGAAAATAAGCCTGTCCGGAGCCCGTGGTAGCTCCAGCTGCTTTGGAACACATTCTGCCACACTTGCTCTTTCTGCATGTCTCTAGCAGCCAGAAAGCGCTGTAAAGTGCTCTTTTCTCGAGAAAAGCAACACTCAGGGGGACTTCTGTAACTTTGCTTGCAGCAGCACCTTGGTGTGTTTTCTGTGTTCTCCAAGTGAAAATAAGCCTGTCCGGAGCCCGTGGTAGCTCCAGCTGCTTTGGAACACATTCTGCCACACTTGCTCTTTCTGCATGTCTCTAGCAGCCAGAAAGCGCTGTAAAGCGCTCTTTTCTCGAGAAAAGCAACACTCTGGGAAACCTCTGTAACTTTGCTTGCAGCAGCACCTTGGTGTGTTTTCTGTGTTCTCCAAGTGAAAAGAAGCCTGTCCGGAGCCCGTGGTAGCTCCAGCTGCTTTGGAACACATTCTGCCACACTTGCTCTTTCTGCATGTCTCTAGCAGCCAGAAAGCGCTGTAAAGCGCTCTTTTCTCGAGAAAAGCAACACTCTGGGAAACCTCTGTAACTTTGCTTGCAGCAGCACCTTGGTGTGTTTTCTGTGTTCTCCAAGTGAAAAGAAGCCTGTCCGGAGCCCGTGGTAGCTCCAGCTGCTTTGGAACACATTCTGCCACACTTGCTCTTTCTGCATGTCTCTAGCAGCCAGAAAGCGCTGTAAAGCGCTCTTTTCTCAAGAAAAGCAACACTCTGGGAAACCTCTGTAACTTTGCTTGCAGCAGCACCTTGGTGTGTTTTCTGTGTTCTCCAAGTGAAAATAAGCCTGTCCGGAGCCCGTGGTAGCTCCAGCTGCTTTGGAACACATTCTGCCACACTTGCTCTTTCTGCGTGTCTCTAGCAGCCAGAAAGCGCTGTAAAGCGCTCTTTTCTCGAGAAAAGCAACACTCTGGGAAACCTCTGTAACTTTGCTTGCAGCAGCACCTTGGTGTGTTTTCTGTGTTCTCCAAGTGAAAAGAAGCCTGTCCGGAGCCCGTGGTAGCTCCAGCTGCTTTGGAACACATTCTGCCACACTTGCTCTTTCTGCGTGTCTCTAGCAGCCAGAAAGCGCTGTAAAGCGCTCTTTTCTCGAGAAAAGCAACACTCTGGGAAACCTCTGTAACTTTGCTTGCAGCAGCACCTTGGTGTGTTTTCTGTGTTCTCCAAGTGAAAATAAGCCTGTCCGGAGCCCGTGGGAGCTCCAGCTGCTTTGGAACACATTCTGCCACACTTGCTCTTTCTGCATGTCTCTAGCAGCCAGAAAGCGCTGTAAAGCGCTCTTTTCTCGAGAAAAGCAACACTCTGGGAAACCTCTGTAACTTTGCTTGCAGCAGCACCTTGGTGTGTTTTCTGTGTTCTCCAAGTGAAAATAAGCCTGTCCGGAGCCCGTGGTAGCTCCAGCTGCTTTGGAACACATTCTGCCACACTTGCTCTTTCTGCATGTCTCTAGCAGCCAGAAAGCGCTGTAAAGTGCTCTTTTCTCGAGAAAAGCAACACTCAGGGGGACTTCTGTAACTTTGCTTGCAGCAGCACCTTGGTGTGTTTTCTGTGTTCTCCTAGTGAAAATAAGCCTGTCCGGAGCCCGTGGTAGCTCCAGCTGCTTTGGAACACATTCTGCCACACTTGCTCTTTCTGCATGTCTCTAGCAGCCAGAAAGCGCTGTAAAGCGCTCTTTTCTCGAGAAAAGCAACACTCTGGGAAACCTCTGTAACTTTGCTTGCAGCAGCACCTTGGTGTGTTTTCTGTGTTCTCCAAGTGAAAAGAAGCCTGTCCGGAGCCCGTGGTAGCTCCAGCTGCTTTGGAACACATTCTGCCACACTTGCTCTTTCTGCATGTCTCTAGCAGCCAGAAAGCGCTGTAAAGCGCTCTTTTCTCGAGAAAAGCAACACTCTGGGAAACCTCTGTAACTTTGCTTGCAGCAGCACCTTGGTGTGTTTTCTGTGTTCTCCAAGTGAAAATAAGCCTGTCCGGAGCCCGTGGTAGCTCCAGCTGCTTTGGAACACATTCTGCCACACTTGCTCTTTCTGCGTGTCTCTAGCAGCCAGAAAGCGCTGTAAAGCGCTCTTTTCTCGAGAAAAGCAACACTCTGGGAAACCTCTGTAACTTTGCTTGCAGCAGCACCTTGGTGTGTTTTCTGTGTTCTCCAAGTGAAAATAAGCCTGTCCGGAGCCCGTGGTAGCTCCAGCTGCTTTGGAACACATTCTGCCACACTTGCTCTTTCTGCATGTCTCTAGCAGCCAGAAAGCGCTGTAAAGTGCTCTTTTCTCGAGAAAAGCAACACTCAGGGGGACTTCTGTAACTTTGCTTGCAGCAGCACCTTGGTGTGTTTTCTGTGTTCTCCTAGTGAAAATAAGCCTGTCCGGAGCCCGTGGTAGCTCCAGCTGCTTTGGAACACATTCTGCCACACTTGCTCTTTCTGCATGTCTCTAGCAGCCAGAAAGCGCTGTAAAGTGCTCTTTTCTCGAGAAAAGCAACACTCAGGGGGACTTCTGTAACTTTGCTTGCAGCAGCACCTTGGTGTGTTTTCTGTGTTCTCCTAGTGAAAATAAGCCTGTCCGGAGCCCGTGGTAGCTCCAGCTGCTTTGGAACACATTCTGCCACACTTGCTCTTTCTGCATGTCTCTAGCAGCCAGAAAGCGCTGTAAAGCGCTCTTTTCTCGAGAAAAGCAACACTCTGGGAAACCTCTGTAACTTTGCTTGCAGCAGCACCTTGGTGTGTTTTCTGTGTTCTCCAAGTGAAAATAAGCCTGTCCGGAGCCCGTGGGAGCTCCAGCTGCTTTGGAACACATTCTGCCACACTTGCTCTTTCTGCATGTCTCTAGCAGCCAGAAAGCGCTGTAAAGCGCTCTTTTCTCGAGAAAAGCAACACTCTGGGAAACCTCTGTAACTTTGCTTGCAGCAGCACCTTGGTGTGTTTTCTGTGTTCTCCAAGTGAAAATAAGCCTGTCCGGAGCCCGTGGGAGCTCCAGCTGCTTTGGAACACATTCTGCCACACTTGCTCTTTCTGCGTGTCTCTAGCAGCCAGAAAGCGCTGTAAAGCGCTCTTTTCTCGAGAAAAGCAACACTCTGGGAAACCTCTGTAACTTTGCTTGCAGCAGCACCTTGGTGTGTTTTCTGTGTTCTCCAAGTGAAAAATAAGCCTGTCCGGAGCCCGTGGAGCTCCAGCTGCTTTGGAACACATTCTGCCACACTTGCTCTTTCTGCATGTCTCTAGCAGCCAGAAAGCGCTGTAAAGCGCTCTTTTCTCGAGAAAAGCAACACTCAGGGGGACTTCTGTAACTTTGCTTGCAGCAGCACCTTGGTGTGTTTTCTGTGTTCTCCTAGTGAAAAGAAGCCTGTCCGGAGCCCGTGGTAGCTCCAGCTGCTTTGGAACGCATTCTGCCACACTTGCTCTTTCTGCATGTCTCTAGCAGCCAGAAAGCGCTGTAAAGTGCTCTTTTCTCGAGAAAAGCAACACTCAGGGGGACTTCTGTAACTTTGCTTGCAGCAGCACCTTGGTGTGTTTTCTGTGTTCTCCTAGTGAAAATAAGCCTGTCCGGAGCCCGTGGTAGCTCCAGCTGCTTTGGAACACATTCTGCCACACTTGCTCTTTCTGCATGTCTCTAGCAGCCAGAAAGCGCTGTAAAGTGCTCTTTTCTCGAGAAAAGCAACACTCAGGGGGACTTCTGTAACTTTGCTTGCAGCAGCACCTTGGTGTGTTTTCTGTGTTCTCCTAGTGAAAATAAGCCTGTCCGGAGCCCGTGGTAGCTCCAGCTGCTTTGGAACATATTCTGCCACACTTGCTCTTTCTGCATGTCTCTAGCAGCCAGAAAGCGCTGTAAAGCGCTCTTTTCTCGAGAAAAGCAACACTCTGGGAAACCTCTGTAACTTTGCTTGCAGCAGCACCTTGGTGTGTTTTCTGTGTTCTCCTAGTGAAAATAAGCCTGTCCGGAGCCCGTGGTAGCTCCAGCTGCTTTGGAACACATTCTGCCACACTTGCTCTTTCTGCATGTCTCTAGCAGCCAGAAAGCGCTGTAAAGCGCTCTTTTCTCGAGAAAAGCAACACTCTGGGAAACCTCTGTAACTTTGCTTGCAGCAGCACCTTGGTGTGTTTTCTGTGTTCTCCAAGTGAAAATAAGCCTGTCCGGAGCCCGTGGTAGCTCCAGCTGCTTTGGAACACATTCTGCCACACTTGCTCTTTCTGCATGTCTCTAGCAGCCAGAAAGCGCTGTAAAGCGCTCTTTTCTCGAGAAAAGCAACACTCTGGGAAACCTCTGTAACTTTGCTTGCAGCAGCACCTTGGTGTGTTTTCTGTGTTCTCCAAGTGAAAATAAGCCTGTCCGGAGCCCGTGGTAGCTCCAGCTGCTTTGGAACACATTCTGCCACACTTGCTCTTTCTGCATGTCTCTAGCAGCCAGAAAGCGCTGTAAAGCGCTCTTTTCTCGAGAAAAGCAACACTCTGGGAAACCTCTGTAACTTTGCTTGCAGCAGCACCTTGGTGTGTTTTCTGTGTTCTCCAAGTGAAAAGAAGCCTGTCCGGAGCCCGTGGTAGCTCCAGCTGCTTTGGAACACATTCTGCCACACTTGCTCTTTCTGCATGTCTCTAGCAGCCAGAAAGCGCTGTAAAGCGCTCTTTTCTCGAGAAAAGCAACACTCTGGGAAACCTCTGTAACTTTGCTTGCAGCAGCACCTTGGTGTGTTTTCTGTGTTCTCCAAGTGAAAATAAGCCTGTCCGGAGCCCGTGGTAGCTCCAGCTGCTTTGGAACACATTCTGCCACACTTGCTCTTTCTGCATGTCTCTAGCAGCCAGAAAGCGCTGTAAAGCGCTCTTTTCTCGAGAAAAGCAACACTCTGGGAAACCTCTGTAACTTTGCTTGCAGCAGCACCTTGGTGTGTTTTCTGTGTTCTCCAAGTGAAAAGAAGCCTGTCCGGAGCCCGTGGTAGCTCCAGCTGCTTTGGAACACATTCTGCCACACTTGCTCTTTCTGCGTGTCTCTAGCAGCCAGAAAGCGCTGTAAAGCGCTCTTTTCTCGAGAAAAGCAACACTCTGGGAAACCTCTGTAACTTTGCTTGCAGCAGCACCTTGGTGTGTTTTCTGTGTTCTCCAAGTGAAAATAAGCCTGTCCGGAGCCCGTGGTAGCTCCAGCTGCTTTGGAACACATTCTGCCACACTTGCTCTTTCTGCATGTCTCTAGCAGCCAGAAAGCGCTGTAAAGCGCTCTTTTCTCGAGAAAAGCAACACTCTGGGAAACCTCTGTAACTTTGCTTGCAGCAGCACCTTGGTGTGTTTTCTGTGTTCTCCAAGTGAAAATAAGCCTGTCCGGAGCCCGTGGTAGCTCCAGCTGCTTTGGAACACATTCTGCCACACTTGCTCTTTCTGCATGTCTCTAGCAGCCAGAAAGCGCTGTAAAGTGCTCTTTTCTCGAGAAAAGCAACACTCAGGGGGACTTGTGTAACTTTGCTTGCAGCAGCACCTTGGTGTGTTTTCTGTGTTCTCCTAGTGAAAATAAGCCTGTCCGGAGCCCGTGGTAGCTCCAGCTGCTTTGGAACACATTCTGCCACACTTGCTCTTTCTGCATGTCTCTAGCAGCCAGAAAGCGCTGTAAAGTGCTCTTTTCTCGAGAAAAGCAACACTCAGGGGGACTTCTGTAACTTTGCTTGCAGCAGCACCTTGGTGTGTTTTCTGTGTTCTCCTAGTGAAAATAAGCCTGTCCGGAGCCCGTGGTAGCTCCAGCTGCTTTGGAACACATTCTGCCACACTTGCTCTTTCTGCATGTCTCTAGCAGCCAGAAAGAGCTGTAAAGCGCTCTTTTCTCGAGAAAAGCAACACTCTGGGAAACCTCTGTAACTTTGCTTGCAGCAGCACCTTGGTGTGTTTTCTGTGTTCTCCAAGTGAAAATAAGCCTGTCCGGAGCCCGTGGTAGCTCCAGCTGCTTTGGAACACATTCTGCCACACTTGCTCTTTCTGCATGTCTCTAGCAGCCAGAAAGCGCTGTAAAGTGCTCTTTTCTCGAGAAAAGCAACACTCAGGGGGACTTCTGTAACTTTGCTTGCAGCAGCACCTTGGTGTGTTTTCTGTGTTCTCCAAGTGAAAATAAGCCTGTCCGGAGCCCGTGGTAGCTCCAGCTGCTTTGGAACACATTCTGCCACACTTGCTCTTTCTGCATGTCTCTAGCAGCCAGAAAGCGCTGTAAAGCGCTCTTTTCTCGAGAAAAGCAACACTCTGGGAAACCTCTGTAACTTTGCTTGCAGCAGCACCTTGGTGTGTTTTCTGTGTTCTCCAAGTGAAAAGAAGCCTGTCCGGAGCCCGTGGTAGCTCCAGCTGCTTTGGAACACATTCTGCCACACTTGCTCTTTCTGCATGTCTCTAGCAGCCAGAAAGCGCTGTAAAGCGCTCTTTTCTCGAGAAAAGCAACACTCTGGGAAACCTCTGTAACTTTGCTTGCAGCAGCACCTTGGTGTGTTTTCTGTGTTCTCCAAGTGAAAATAAGCCTGTCCGGAGCCCGTGGTAGCTCCAGCTGCTTTGGAACACATTCTGCCACACTTGCTCTTTCTGCATGTCTCTAGCAGCCAGAAAGCGCTGTAAAGCGCTCTTTTCTCGAGAAAAGCAACACTCTGGGAAACCTCTGTAACTTTGCTTGCAGCAGCACCTTGGTGTGTTTTCTGTGTTCTCCAAGTGAAAATAAGCCTGTCCGGAGCCCGTGGTAGCTCCAGCTGCTTTGGAACACATTCTGCCACACTTGCTCTTTCTGCGTGTCTCTAGCAGCCAGAAAGCGCTGTAAAGCGCTCTTTTCTCGAGAAAAGCAACACTCTGGGAAACCTCTGTAACTTTGCTTGCAGCAGCACCTTGGTGTGTTTTCTGTGTTCTCCAAGTGAAAATAAGCCTGTCCGGAGCCCGTGGTAGCTCCAGCTGCTTTGGAACACATTCTGCCACACTTGCTCTTTCTGCGTGTCTCTAGCAGCCAGAAAGCGCTGTAAAGCGCTCTTTTCTCGAGAAAAGCAACACTCTGGGAAACCTCTGTAACTTTGCTTGCAGCAGCACCTTGGTGTGTTTTCTGTGTTCTCCAAGTGAAAATAAGCCTGTCCGGAGCCCGTGGGAGCTCCAGCTGCTTTGGAACACATTCTGCCACACTTGCTCTTTCTGCATGTCTCTAGCAGCCAGAAAGCGCTGTAAAGCGCTCTTTTCTCGAGAAAAGCAACACTCTGGGAAACCTCTGTAACTTTGCTTGCAGCAGCACCTTGGTGTGTTTTCTGTGTTCTCCAAGTGAAAATAAGCCTGTCCGGAGCCCGTGGTAGCTCCAGCTGCTTTGGAACACATTCTGCCACACTTGCTCTTTCTGCATGTCTCTAGCAGCCAGAAAGCGCTGTAAAGTGCTCTTTTCTCGAGAAAAGCAACACTCAGGGGGACTTCTGTAACTTTGCTTGCAGCAGCACCTTGGTGTGTTTTCTGTGTTCTCCTAGTGAAAATAAGCCTGTCCGGAGCCCGTGGTAGCTCCAGCTGCTTTGGAACACATTCTGCCACACTTGCTCTTTCTGCATGTCTCTAGCAGCCAGAAAGCGCTGTAAAGCGCTCTTTTCTCGAGAAAAGCAACACTCTGGGAAACCTCTGTAACTTTGCTTGCAGCAGCACCTTGGTGTGTTTTCTGTGTTCTCCAAGTGAAAAGAAGCCTGTCCGGAGCCCGTGGTAGCTCCAGCTGCTTTGGAACACATTCTGCCACACTTGCTCTTTCTGCATGTCTCTAGCAGCCAGAAAGCGCTGTAAAGCGCTCTTTTCTCGAGAAAAGCAACACTCTGGGAAACCTCTGTAACTTTGCTTGCAGCAGCACCTTGGTGTGTTTTCTGTGTTCTCCTAGTGAAAATAAGCCTGTCCGGAGCCCGTGGTAGCTCCAGCTGCTTTGGAACACATTCTGCCACACTTGCTCTTTCTGCATGTCTCTAGCAGCCAGAAAGCGCTGTAAAGTGCTCTTTTCTCGAGAAAAGCAACACTCAGGGGGACTTCTGTAACTTTGCTTGCAGCAGCACCTTGGTGTGTTTTCTGTGTTCTCCAAGTGAAAATAAGCCTGTCCGGAGCCCGTGGTAGCTCCAGCTGCTTTGGAACACATTCTGCCACACTTGCTCTTTCTGCATGTCTCTAGCAGCCAGAAAGCGCTGTAAAGCGCTCTTTTCTCGAGAAAAGCAACACTCTGGGAAACCTCTGTAACTTTGCTTGCAGCAGCACCTTGGTGTGTTTTCTGTGTTCTCCAAGTGAAAATAAGCCTGTCCGGAGCCCGTGGTAGCTCCAGCTGCTTTGGAACACATTCTGCCACACTTGCTCTTTCTGCATGTCTCTAGCAGCCAGAAAGCGCTGTAAAGCGCTCTTTTCTCGAGAAAAGCAACACTCTGGGAAACCTCTGTAACTTTGCTTGCAGCAGCACCTTGGTGTGTTTTCTGTGTTCTCCAAGTGAAAATAAGCCTGTCCGGAGCCCGTGGTAGCTCCAGCTGCTTTGGAACACATTCTGCCACACTTGCTCTTTCTGCGTCTCTAGCAGCCAGAAAGCACTGTAAAGTGCTCTTTTCTCGAGAAAAGCAACACTCAGGGGGACTTCTGTAACTTTGCTTGCAGCAGCACCTTGGTGTGTTTTCTGTGTTCTCCAAGTGAAAATAAGCCTGTCCGGAGCCCGTGGGAGCTCCAGCTGCTTTGGAACACATTCTGCCACACTTGCTCTTTCTGCATGTCTCTAGCAGCCAGAAAGCGCTGTAAAGCGCTCTTTTCTCGAGAAAAGCAACACTCTGGGAAACCTCTGTAACTTTGCTTGCAGCAGCACCTTGGTGTGTTTTCTGTGTTCTCCAAGTGAAAAGAAGCCTGTCCGGAGCCCGTGGTAGCTCCAGCTGCTTTGGAACACATTCTGCCACACTTGCTCTTTCTGCATGTCTCTAGCAGCCAGAAAGCGCTGTAAAGCGCTCTTTTCTCGAGAAAAGCAACACTCTGGGAAACCTCTGTAACTTTGCTTGCAGCAGCACCTTGGTGTGTTTTGTTTTCTGTGTTCTCCAAGTGAAAATAAGCCTGTCCGGAGCCCGTGGGAGCTCCAGCTGCTTTGGAACACATTCTGCCACACTTGCTCTTTCTGCATGTCTCTAGCAGCCAGAAAGCGCTGTAAAGCGCTCTTTTCTCGAGAAAAGCAACACTCTGGGAAACCTCTGTAACTTCTCGCACCTTGGTGTATTGTTTTCTGTGTTCTCCAAGTGAAAAGAAGCCTGTCCGGAGCCCGTGGGAGCTCCAGCTGCTTTGGAACACATTCTGCCACACTTGCTCTTTCTGCATGTCTCTAGCAGCCAGAAAGCGCTGTAAAGCGCTCTTTTCTCGAGAAAAGCAACACTCTGGGAAACCTCTGTAACTTTGCTTGCAGCAGCACCTTGGTGTGTTTTCTGTGTTCTCCAAGTGAAAATAAGCCTGTCCGGAGCCCGTGGTAGCTCCAGCTGCTTTGGAACACATTCTGCCACACTTGCTCTTTCTGCATGTCTCTAGCAGCCAGAAAGCGCTGTAAAGCGCTCTTTTCTCGAGAAAAGCAACACTCTGGGAAACCTCTGTAACTTTGCTTGCAGCAGCACCTTGGTGTGTTTTCTGTGTTCTCCAAGTGAAAATAAGCCTGTCCGGAGCCCGTGGTAGCTCCAGCTGCTTTGGAACACATTCTGCCACACTTGCTCTTTCTGCGTGTCTCTAGCAGCCAGAAAGCGCTGTAAAGCGCTCTTTTCTCGAGAAAAGCAACACTCTGGGAAACCTCTGTAACTTTGCTTGCAGCAGCACCTTGGTGTGTTTTCTGTGTTCTCCAAGTGAAAATAAGCCTGTCCGGAGCCCGTGGTAGCTCCAGCTGCTTTGGAACACATTCTGCCACACTTGCTCTTTCTGCATGTCTCTAGCAGCCAGAAAGCGCTGTAAAGCGCTCTTTTCTCGAGAAAAGCAACACTCTGGGAAACCTCTGTAACTTTGCTTGCAGCAGCACCTTGGTGTGTTTTCTGTGTTCTCCAAGTGAAAATAAGCCTGTCCGGAGCCCGTGGTAGCTCCAGCTGCTTTGGAACACATTCTGCCACACTTGCTCTTTCTGCATGTCTCTAGCAGCCAGAAAGCGCTGTAAAGTGCTCTTTTCTCGAGAAAAGCAACACTCAGGGGGACTTCTGTAACTTTGCTTGCAGCAGCACCTTGGTGTGTTTTCTGTGTTCTCCTAGTGAAAATAAGCCTGTCCGGAGCCCGTGGTAGCTCCAGCTGCTTTGGAACACATTCTGCCACACTTGCTCTTTCTGCATGTCTCTAGCAGCCAGAAAGCGCTGTAAAGCGCTCTTTTCTCGAGAAAAGCAACACTCTGGGAAACCTCTGTAACTTTGCTTGCAGCAGCACCTTGGTGTGTTTTCTGTGTTCTCCAAGTGAAAATAAGCCTGTCCGGAGCCCGTGGTAGCTCCAGCTGCTTTGGAACACATTCTGCCACACTTGCTCTTTCTGCATGTCTCTAGCAGCCAGAAAGCGCTGTAAAGTGCTCTTTTCTCGAGAAAAGCAACACTCAGGGGGACTTCTGTAACTTTGCTTGCAGCAGCACCTTGGTGTGTTTTCTGTGTTCTCCTAGTGAAAATAAGCCTGTCCGGAGCCCGTGGTAGCTCCAGCTGCTTTGGAACACATTCTGCCACACTTGCTCTTTCTGCATGTCTCTAGCAGCCAGAAAGCGCTGTAAAGCGCTCTTTTCTCGAGAAAAGCAACACTCTGGGAAACCTCTGTAACTTTGCTTGCAGCAGCACCTTGGTGTGTTTTCTGTGTTCTCCAAGTGAAAATAAGCCTGTCCGGAGCCCGTGGTAGCTCCAGCTGCTTTGGAACACATTCTGCCACACTTGCTCTTTCTGCATGTCTCTAGCAGCCAGAAAGCGCTGTAAAGCGCTCTTTTCTCGAGAAAAGCAACACTCTGGGAAACCTCTGTAACTTTGCTTGCAGCAGCACCTTGGTGTGTTTTCTGTGTTCTCCTAGTGAAAAGAAGCCTGTCCAGAGCCCGTGGTAGCTCCAGCTGCTTTGGAACACATTCTGCCACACTTGCTCTTTCTGCATGTCTCTAGCAGCCAGAAAGCGCTGTAAAGTGCTCTTTTCTCGAGAAAAGCAACACTCAGGGGGACTTCTGTAACTTTGCTTGCAGCAGCACCTTGGTGTGTTTTCTGTGTTCTCCAAGTGAAAATAAGCCTGTCCGGAGCCCGTGGTAGCTCCAGCTGCTTTGGAACACATTCTGCCACACTTGCTCTTTCTGCATGTCTCTAGCAGCCAGAAAGCGCTGTAAAGCGCTCTTTTCTCGAGAAAAGCAACACTCTGGGAAACCTCTGTAACTTTGCTTGCAGCAGCACCTTGGTGTGTTTTCTGTGTTCTCCAAGTGAAAATAAGCCTGTCCGGAGCCCGTGGTAGCTCCAGCTGCTTTGGAACACATTCTGCCACACTTGCTCTTTCTGCATGTCTCTAGCAGCCAGAAAGCGCTGTAAAGCGCTCTTTTCTCGAGAAAAGCAACACTCTGGGAAACCTCTGTAACTTTGCTTGCAGCAGCACCTTGGTGTGTTTTCTGTGTTCTCCAAGTGAAAATAAGCCTGTCCGGAGCCCGTGGTAGCTCCAGCTGCTTTGGAACACATTCTGCCACACTTGCTCTTTCTGCGTCTCTAGCAGCCAGAAAGCACTGTAAAGTGCTCTTTTCTCGAGAAAAGCAACACTCAGGGGGACTTCTGTAACTTTGCTTGCAGCAGCACCTTGGTGTGTTTTCTGTGTTCTCCAAGTGAAAATAAGCCTGTCCGGAGCCCGTGGGAGCTCCAGCTGCTTTGGAACACATTCTGCCACACTTGCTCTTTCTGCATGTCTCTAGCAGCCAGAAAGCGCTGTAAAGCGCTCTTTTCTCGAGAAAAGCAACACTCTGGGAAACCTCTGTAACTTTGCTTGCAGCAGCACCTTGGTGTGTTTTCTGTGTTCTCCAAGTGAAAAGAAGCCTGTCCGGAGCCCGTGGTAGCTCCAGCTGCTTTGGAACACATTCTGCCACACTTGCTCTTTCTGCATGTCTCTAGCAGCCAGAAAGCGCTGTAAAGCGCTCTTTTCTCGAGAAAAGCAACACTCTGGGAAACCTCTGTAACTTTGCTTGCAGCAGCACCTTGGTGTGTTTTCTGTGTTCTCCAAGTGAAAATAAGCCTGTCCGGAGCCCGTGGTAGCTCCAGCTGCTTTGGAACACATTCTGCCACACTTGCTCTTTCTGCGTGTCTCTAGCAGCCAGAAAGCGCTGTAAAGCGCTCTTTTCTCGAGAAAAGCAACACTCTGGGAAACCTCTGTAACTTTGCTTGCAGCAGCACCTTGGTGTGTTTTCTGTGTTCTCCAAGTGAAAATAAGCCTGTCCGGAGCCCGTGGGAGCTCCAGCTGCTTTGGAACACATTCTGCCACACTTGCTCTTTCTGCATGTCTCTAGCAGCCAGAAAGCGCTGTAAAGTGCTCTTTTCTCGAGAAAAGCAACACTCAGGGGGACTTCTGTAACTTTGCTTGCAGCAGCACCTTGGTGTGTTTTCTGTGTTCTCCTAGTGAAAATAAGCCTGTCCGGAGCCCGTGGTAGCTCCAGCTGCTTTGGAACACATTCTGCCACACTTGCTCTTTCTGCATGTCTCTAGCAGCCAGAAAGCGCTGTAAAGTGCTCTTTTCTCGAGAAAAGCAACACTCAGGGGGACTTCTGTAACTTTGCTTGCAGCAGCACCTTGGTGTGTTTTCTGTGTTCTCCTAGTGAAAATAAGCCTGTCCGGAGCCCGTGGTAGCTCCAGCTGCTTTGGAACACATTCTGCCACACTTGCTCTTTCTGCATGTCTCTAGCAGCCAGAAAGCGCTGTAAAGCGCTCTTTTCTCGAGAAAAGCAACACTCTGGGAAACCTCTGTAACTTTGCTTGCAGCAGCACCTTGGTGTGTTTTCTGTGTTCTCCAAGTGAAAATAAGCCTGTCCGGAGCCCGTGGGAGCTCCAGCTGCTTTGGAACACATTCTGCCACACTTGCTCTTTCTGCATGTCTCTAGCAGCCAGAAAGCGCTGTAAAGTGCTCTTTTCTCGAGAAAAGCAACACTCAGGGGGACTTCTGTAACTTTGCTTGCAGCAGCACCTTGGTGTGTTTTCTGTGTTCTCCAAGTGAAAATAAGCCTGTCCGGAGCCCGTGGTAGCTCCAGCTGCTTTGGAACACATTCTGCCACACTTGCTCTTTCTGCATGTCTCTAGCAGCCAGAAAGCGCTGTAAAGCGCTCTTTTCTCGAGAAAAGCAACACTCTGGGAAACCT
The DNA here is from genome assembly GCF_965231275.1 of Zosterops lateralis. Classification (NCBI taxonomy): domain Eukaryota; kingdom Metazoa; phylum Chordata; class Aves; order Passeriformes; family Zosteropidae; genus Zosterops; species Zosterops lateralis. Next base: position 26,056 of record NW_028154446.1, read on the forward strand.
CTGTAACTTTGCTTGCAGCAGCACCTTGGTGTGTTTTCTGTGTTCTCCAAGTGAAAAGAAGCCTGTCCGGAGCCCGTGGGAGCTCCAGCTGCTTTGGAACACATTCTGCCACACTTGCTCTTTCTGCATGTCTCTAGCAGCCAGAAAGCGCTGTAAAGCGCTCTTTTCTCGAGAAAAGCAACACTCTGGGAAACCTCTGTAACTTTGCTTGCAGCAGCACCTTGGTGTGTTTTCTGTGTTCTCCAAGTGAAAATAAGCCTGTCCGGAGCCCGTGGTAGCTCCAGCTGCTTTGGAACACATTCTGCCACACTTGCTCTTTCTGCATGTCTCTAGCAGCCAGAAAGCACTGTAAAGTGCTCTTTTCTCGAGAAAAGCAACACTCAGGGGGACTTCTGTAACTTTGCTTGCAGCAGCACCTTGGTGTGTTTTCTGTGTTCTCCAAGTGAAAAGAAGCCTGTCCGGAGCCCGTGGTAGCTCCAGCTGCTTTGGAACACATTCTGCCACACTTGCTCTTTCTGCATGTCTCTAGCAGCCAGAAAGCGCTGTAAAGCGCTCTTTTCTCGAGAAAAGCAACACTCTGGGAAACCTCTGTAACTTTGCTTGCAGCAGCACCTTGGTGTGTTTTCTGTGTTCTCCAAGTGAAAATAAGCCTGTCCGGAGCCCGTGGTAGCTCCAGCTGCTTTGGAACACATTCTGCCACACTTGCTCTTTCTGCATGTCTCTAGCAGCCAGAAAGCGCTGTAAAGCGCTCTTTTCTCGAGAAAAGCAACACTCTGGGAAACCTCTGTAACTTTGCTTGCAGCAGCACCTTGGTGTGTTTTCTGTGTTCTCCAAGTGAAAATAAGCCTGTCCGGAGCCCGTGGGAGCTCCAGCTGCTTTGGAACACATTCTGCCACACTTGCTCTTTCTGCATGTCTCTAGCAGCCAGAAAGCGCTGTAAAGTGCTCTTTTCTTGAGAAAAGCAACACTCAGGGGGACTTCTGTAACTTTGCTTGCAGCAGCACTTTGGTGTGTTTTCTGTGTTCTCCAAGTGAAAATAAGCCTGTCCGGAGCCCGTGGTAGCTCCAGCTGCTTTGGAACACATTCTGCCACACTTGCTCTTTCTGCATGTCTCTAGCAGCCAGAAAGCTCTGTAAAGCGCTCTTTTCTCGAGAAAAGCAACACTCTCAGAAACCTCTGTAACTATGCTTGCAGCAGCACCTTGGTGTGTTTTCTGTGTTCTCCAAGTGAAAATAAGCCTGTCCGGAGCCCGTGGTAGCTCCAGCTGCTTTGGAACACATTCTGCCACACTTGCTCTTTCTGCATGTCTCTAGCAGCCAGAAAGCGCTGTAAAGTGCTCTTTTCTCGAGAAAAGCAACACTCAGGGGGACTTCTGTAACTTTGCTTGCAGCAGCACCTTGGTGTGTTTTCTGTGTTCTCCTAGTGAAAATAAGCCTGTCCGGAGCCCGTGGTAGCTCCAGCTGCTTTGGAACACATTCTGCCACACTTGCTCTTTCTGCATGTCTCTAGCAGCCAGAAAGCGCTGTAAAGCGCTCTTTTCTCGAGAAAAGCAACACTCAGGGGGACTTCTGTAACTTTGCTTGCAGCAGCACCTTGGTGTGTTTTCTGTGTTCTCCTAGTGAAAATAAGCCTGTCCGGAGCCCGTGGTAGCTCCAGCTGCTTTGGAACACATTCTGCCACACTTGCTCTTTCTGCATGTCTCTAGCAGCCAGAAAGCGCTGTAAAGCGCTCTTTTCTCGAGAAAAGCAACACTCTGGGAAACCTCTGTAACTTTGCTTGCAGCAGCACCTTGGTGTGTTTTCTGTGTTCTCCAAGTGAAAATAAGCCTGTCCGGAGCCCGTGGTAGCTCCAGCTGCTTTGGAACACATTCTGCCACACTTGCTCTTTCTGCATGTCTCTAGCAGCCAGAAAGCGCTGTAAAGTGCTCTTTTCTCGAGAAAAGCAACACTCAGGGGGACTTCTGTAACTTTGCTTGCAGCAGCACCTTGGTGTGTTTTCTGTGTTCTCCTAGTGAAAATAAGCCTGTCCGGAGCCCGTGGTAGCTCCAGCTGCTTTGGAACACATTCTGCCACACTTGCTCTTTCTGCATGTCTCTAGCAGCCAGAAAGCGCTGTAAAGCGCTCTTTTCTCGAGAAAAGCAACACTCTGGGAAACCTCTGTAACTTTGCTTGCAGCAGCACCTTGGTGTGTTTTCTGTGTTCTCCAAGTGAAAAGAAGCCTGTCCGGAGCCCGTGGTAGCTCCAGCTGCTTTGGAACACATTCTGCCACACTTGCTCTTTCTGCATGTCTCTAGCAGCCAGAAAGCGCTGTAAAGCGCTCTTTTCTCGAGAAAAGCAACACTCTGGGAAACCTCTGTAACTTTGCTTGCAGCAGCACCTTGGTGTGTTTTCTGTGTTCTCCAAGTGAAAATAAGCCTGTCCGGAGCCCGTGGTAGCTCCAGCTGCTTTGGAACACATTCTGCCACACTTGCTCTTTCTGCATGTCTCTAGCAGCCAGAAAGCGCTGTAAAGTGCTCTTTTCTCGAGAAAAGCAACACTCTGGGAAACCTCTGTAACTTTTCTTGCAGCAGCACCTTGGTGTGTTTTCTGTGTTCTCCAAGTGAAAATAAGCCTGTCCGGAGCCCGTGGGAGCTCCAGCTGCTTTGGAACACATTCTGCCACACTGGCTCTTTCTGCGTGTCTCTAGCAGCCAGAAAGCGCTGTAAAGCGCTCTTTTCTCGAGAAAAGCAACACTCTGGGAAACCTCTGTAACTTTGCTTGCAGCAGCACCTTGGTGTGTTTTCTGTGTTCTCCAAGTGAAAAGAAGCCTGTCCGGAGCCCGTGGTAGCTCCAGCTGCTTTGGAACACATTCTGCCACACTTGCTCTTTCTGCGTGTCTCTAGCAGCCAGAAAGCGCTGTAAAGCGCTCTTTTCTCGAGAAAAGCAACACTCTGGGAAACCTCTGTAACTTTGCTTGCAGCAGCACCTTGGTGTGTTTTCTGTGTTCTCCAAGTGAAAAGAAGCCTGTCCGGAGCCCGTGGTAGCTCCAGCTGCTTTGGAACACATTCTGCCACACTTGCTCTTTCTGCGTGTCTCTAGCAGCCAGAAAGCGCTGTAAAGCGCTCTTTTCTCGAGAAAAGCAACACTCTGGGAAACCTCTGTAACTTTGCTTGCAGAAGCACCTTGGTGTGTTTTCTGTGTTCTCCAAGTGAAAAGAAGCCTGTCCGGAGCCCGTGGTAGCTCCAGCTGCTTTGGAACACATTCTGCCACACTTGCTCTTTCTGCATGTCTCTAGCAGCCAGAAAGCGCTGTAAAGTGCTCTTTTCTCGAGAAAAGCAACACTCAGGGGGACTTCTGTAACTTTGCTTGCAGCAGCACCTTGGTGTGTTTTCTGTGTTCTCCTAGTGAAAATAAGCCTGTCCGGAGCCCGTGGTAGCTCCAGCTGCTTTGGAACACATTCTGCCACACTTGCTCTTTCTGCATGTCTCTAGCAGCCAGAAAGCGCTGTAAAGTGCTCTTTTCTCGAGAAAAGCAACACTCAGGGGGACTTCTGTAACTTTGCTTGCAGCAGCACCTTGGTGTGTTTTCTGTGTTCTCCTAGTGAAAATAAGCCTGTCCGGAGCCCGTGGTAGCTCCAGCTGCTTTGGAACACATTCTGCCACACTTGCTCTTTCTGCATGTCTCTAGCAGCCAGAAAGCGCTGTAAAGCGCTCTTTTCTCGAGAAAAGCAACACCCTGGGAAACCTCTGTAACTTTGCTTGCAGCAGCACCTTGGTGTGTTTTCTGTGTTCTCCAAGTGAAAATAAGCCTGTCCGGAGCCCGTGGTAGCTCCAGCTGCTTTGGAACACATTCTGCCACACTTGCTCTTTCTGCCTGTCTCTAGCAGCCAGAAAGCGCTGTAAAGTGCTCTTTTCTCGAGAAAAGCAACACTCAGGGGGACTTCTGTAACTTTGCTTGCAGCAGCACCTTGGTGTGTTTTCTGTGTTCTCCAAGTGAAAATAAGCCTGTCCGGAGCCCGTGGGAGCTCCAGCTGCTTTGGAACACATTCTGCCACACTTGCTCTTTCTGCATGTCTCTAGCAGCCAGAAAGCGCTGTAAAGCGCTCTTTTCTCGAGAAAAGCAACACTCTGGGAAACCTCTGTAACTTTGCTTGCAGCAGCACCTTGGTGTGTTTTCTGTGTTCTCCAAGTGAAAAGAAGCCTGTCCGGAGCCCGTGGTAGCTCCAGCTGCTTTGGAACACATTCTGCCACACTTGCTCTTTCTGCATGTCTCTAGCAGCCAGAAAGCGCTGTAAAGCGCTCTTTTCTCGAGAAAAGCAACACTCTGGGAAACCTCTGTAACTTTGCTTGCAGCAGCACCTTGGTGTGTTTTCTGTGTTCTCCAAGTGAAAATAAGCCTGTCCGGAGCCCGTGGTAGCTCCAGCTGCTTTGGAACACATTCTGCCACACTTGCTCTTTCTGCATGTCTCTAGCAGCCAGAAAGCGCTGTAAAGCGCTCTTTTCTCGAGAAAAGCAACACTCTGGGAAACCTCTGTAACTTTGCTTGCAGCAGCACCTTGGTGTGTTTTCTGTGTTCTCCAAGTGAAAAGAAGCCTGTCCGGAGCCCGTGGTAGCTCCAGCTGCTTTGGAACACATTCTGCCACACTTGCTCTTTCTGCGTGTCTCTAGCAGCCAGAAAGCGCCGTAAAGCGCTCTTTTCTCGAGAAAAGCAACACTCTGGGAAACCTCTGTAACTTTGCTTGCAGCAGCACCTTGGTGTGTTTTCTGTGTTCTCCAAGTGAAAATAAGCCTGTCCGGAGCCCGTGGTAGCTCCAGCTGCTTTGGAACACATTCTGCCACACTTGCTCTTTCTGCGTGTCTCTAGCAGCCAGAAAGCGCTGTAAAGCGCTCTTTTCTCGAGAAAAGCAACACTCTGGGAAACCTCTGTAACTTTGCTTGCAGCAGCACCTTGGTGTGTTTTCTGTGTTCTCCAAGTGAAAATAAGCCTGTCCGGAGCCCGTGGTAGCTCCAGCTGCTTTGGAACACATTCTGCCACACTTGCTCTTTCTGCGTGTCTCTAGCAGCCAGAAAGCGCTGTAAAGCGCTCTTTTCTCGAGAAAAGCAACACTCTGGGAAACCTCTGTAACTTTGCTTGCAGAAGCACCTTGGTGTGTTTTCTGTGTTCTCCAGGTGAAAATAAGCCTGTCCGGAGCCCGTGGTAGCTCCAGCTGCTTTGGAACACATTCTGCCACACTTGCTCTTTCTGCATGTCTCTAGCAGCCAGAAAGCGCTGTAAAGTGCTCTTTTCTCGAGAAAAGCAACACTCAGGGGGACTTCTGTAACTTTGCTTGCAGCAGCACCTTGGTGTGTTTTCTGTGTTCTCCTAGTGAAAATAAGCCTGTCCGGAGCCCGTGGTAGCTCCAGCTGCTTTGGAACACATTCTGCCACACTTGCTCTTTCTGCATGTCTCTAGCAGCCAGAAAGCGCTGTAAAGTGCTCTTTTCTCGAGAAAAGCAACACTCAGGGGGACTTCTGTAACTTTGCTTGCAGCAGCACCTTGGTGTGTTTTCTGTGTTCTCCAAGTGAAAATAAGCCTGTCCGGAGCCCGTGGGAGCTCCAGCTGCTTTGGAACACATTCTGCCACACTTGCTCTTTCTGCATGTCTCTAGCAGCCAGAAAGCGCTGTAAAGCGCTCTTTTCTCGAGAAAAGCAACACTCTGGGAAACCTCTGTAACTTTGCTTGCAGCAGCACCTTGGTGTGTTTTCTGTGTTCTCCAAGTGAAAAGAAGCCTGTCCGGAGCCCGTGGTAGCTCCAGCTGCTTTGGAACACATTCTGCCACACTTGCTCTTTCTGCATGTCTCTAGCAGCCAGAAAGCGCTGTAAAGCGCTCTTTTCTCGAGAAAAGCAACACTCTGGGAAACCTCTGTAACTTTGCTTGCAGCAGCACCTTGGTGTGTTTTCTGTGTTCTCCAAGTGAAAATAAGCCTGTCCGGAGCCCGTGGTAGCTCCAGCTGCTTTGGAACACATTCTGCCACACTTGCTCTTTCTGCATGTCTCTAGCAGCCAGAAAGCGCTGTAAAGCGCTCTTTTCTCGAGAAAAGCAACACTCTGGGAAACCTCTGTAACTTTGCTTGCAGCAGCACCTTGGTGTGTTTTCTGTGTTCTCCAAGTGAAAATAAGCCTGTCCGGAGCCCGTGGTAGCTCCAGCTGCTTTGGAACACATTCTGCCACACTTGCTCTTTCTGCGTGTCTCTAGCAGCCAGAAAGCGCTGTAAAGCGCTCTTTTCTCGAGAAAAGCAACACTCTGGGAAACCTCTGTAACTTTGCTTGCAGCAGCACCTTGGTGTGTTTTCTGTGTTCTCCAAGTGAAAATAAGCCTGTCCGGAGCCCGTGGTAGCTCCAGCTGCTTTGGAACACATTCTGCCACACTTGCTCTTTCTGCGTGTCTCTAGCAGCCAGAAAGCGCTGTAAAGCGCTCTTTTCTCGAGAAAAGCAACACTCTGGGAAACCTCTGTAACTTTGCTTGCAGCAGCACCTTGGTGTGTTTTCTGTGTTCTCCAAGTGAAAATAAGCCTGTCCGGAGCCCGTGGTAGCTCCAGCTGCTTTGGAACACATTCTGCCACACTTGCTCTTTCTGCGTGTCTCTAGCAGCCAGAAAGCGCTGTAAAGCGCTCTTTTCTCGAGAAAAGCAACACTCTGGGAAACCTCTGTAACTTTGCTTGCAGAAGCACCTTGGTGTGTTTTCTGTGTTCTCCAAGTGAAAAGAAGCCTGTCCGGAGCCCGTGGTAGCTCCAGCTGCTTTGGAACACATTCTGCCACACTTGCTCTTTCTGCATGTCTCTAGCAGCCAGAAAGCGCTGTAAAGTGCTCTTTTCTCGAGAAAAGCAACACTCAGGGGGACTTCTGTAACTTTGCTTGCAGCAGCACCTTGGTGTGTTTTCTGTGTTCTCCTAGTGAAAATAAGCCTGTCCGGAGCCCGTGGTAGCTCCAGCTGCTTTGGAACACATTCTGCCACACTTGCTCTTTCTGCATGTCTCTAGCAGCCAGAAAGCGCTGTAAAGTGCTCTTTTCTCGAGAAAAGCAACACTCAGGGGGACTTCTGTAACTTTGCTTGCAGCAGCACCTTGGTGTGTTTTCTGTGTTCTCCAAGTGAAAATAAGCCTGTCCGGAGCCCGTGGTAGCTCCAGCTGCTTTGGAACATATTCTGCCACACTTGCTCTTTCTGCATGTCTCTAGCAGCCAGAAAGCGCTGTAAAGCGCTCTTTTCTCGAGAAAAGCAACACTCTGGGAAACCTCTGTAACTTTGCTTGCAGCAGCACCTTGGTGTGTTTTCTGTGTTCTCCAAGTGAAAATAAGCCTGTCCGGAGCCCGTGGGAGCTCCAGCTGCTTTGGAACACATTCTGCCACACTTGCTCTTTCTGCATGTCTCTAGCAGCCAGAAAGCGCTGTAAAGTGCTCTTTTCTCGAGAAAAGCAACACTCAGGGGGACTTCTGTAACTTTGCTTGCAGCAGCACCTTGGTGTGTTTTCTGTGTTCTCCTAGTGAAAATAAGCCTGTCCGGAGCCCGTGGTAGCTCCAGCTGCTTTGGAACACATTCTGCCACACTTGCTCTTTCTGCATGTCTCTAGCAGCCAGAAAGCGCTGTAAAGCGCTCTTTTCTCAAGAAAAGCAACACTCTGGGAAACCTCTGTAACTTTGCTTGCAGCAGCACCTTGGTGTGTTTTCTGTGTTCTCCTAGTGAAAATAAGCCTGTCCGGAGCCCGTGGTAGCTCCAGCTGCTTTGGAACACATTCTGCCACACTTGCTCTTTCTGCGTGTCTCTAGCAGCCAGAAAGCGCCGTAAAGCGCTCTTTTCTCGAGAAAAGCAACACTCTGGGAAACCTCTGTAACTTTGCTTGCAGCAGCACCTTGGTGTGTTTTCTGTGTTCTCCAAGTGAAAATAAGCCTGTCCGGAGCCCGTGGTAGCTCCAGCTGCTTTGGAACACATTCTGCCACACTTGCTCTTTCTGCGTGTCTCTAGCAGCCAGAAAGCGCTGTAAAGCGCTCTTTTCTCGAGAAAAGCAACACTCTGGGAAACCTCTGTAACTTTGCTTGCAGCAGCACCTTGGTGTGTTTTCTGTGTTCTCCAAGTGAAAATAAGCCTGTCCGGAGCCCGTGGTAGCTCCAGCTGCTTTGGAACACATTCTGCCACACTTGCTCTTTCTGCGTGTCTCTAGCAGCCAGAAAGCGCTGTAAAGCGCTCTTTTCTCGAGAAAAGCAACACTCTGGGAAACCTCTGTAACTTTGCTTGCAGAAGCACCTTGGTGTGTTTTCTGTGTTCTCCAGGTGAAAATAAGCCTGTCCGGAGCCCGTGGTAGCTCCAGCTGCTTTGGAACACATTCTGCCACACTTGCTCTTTCTGCATGTCTCTAGCAGCCAGAAAGCGCTGTAAAGTGCTCTTTTCTCGAGAAAAGCAACACTCAGGGGGACTTCTGTAACTTTGCTTGCAGCAGCACCTTGGTGTGTTTTCTGTGTTCTCCTAGTGAAAATAAGCCTGTCCGGAGCCCGTGGTAGCTCCAGCTGCTTTGGAACACATTCTGCCACACTTGCTCTTTCTGCATGTCTCTAGCAGCCAGAAAGCGCTGTAAAGTGCTCTTTTCTCGAGAAAAGCAACACTCAGGGGGACTTCTGTAACTTTGCTTGCAGCAGCACCTTGGTGTGTTTTCTGTGTTCTCCAAGTGAAAATAAGCCTGTCCGGAGCCCGTGGTAGCTCCAGCTGCTTTGGAACACATTCTGCCACACTTGCTCTTTCTGCATGTCTCTAGCAGCCAGAAAGCGCTGTAAAGCGCTCTTTTCTCGAGAAAAGCAACACTCTGGGAAACCTCTGTAACTTTGCTTGCAGCAGCACCTTGGTGTGTTTTCTGTGTTCTCCAAGTGAAAAGAAGCCTGTCCGGAGCCCGTGGTAGCTCCAGCTGCTTTGGAACACATTCTGCCACACTTGCTCTTTCTGCATGTCTCTAGCAGCCAGAAAGCGCTGTAAAGCGCTCTTTTCTCGAGAAAAGCAACACTCTGGGATACCTCTGTAACTTTGCTTGCAGCAGCACCTTGGTGTGTTTTCTGTGTTCTCCAAGTGAAAATAAGCCTGTCCGGAGCCCGTGGTAGCTCCAGCTGCTTTGGAACACATTCTGCCACACTTGCTCTTTCTGCATGTCTCTAGCAGCCAGAAAGCGCTGTAAAGCGCTCTTTTCTCGAGAAAAGCAACACTCTGGGAAACCTCTGTAACTTTGCTTGCAGCAGCACCTTGGTGTGTTTTCTGTGTTCTCCAAGTGAAAATAAGCCTGTCCGGAGCCCGTGGTAGCTCCAGCTGCTTTGGAACACATTCTGCCACACTTGCTCTTTCTGCGTGTCTCTAGCAGCCAGAAAGCGCTGTAAAGCGCTCTTTTCTCGAGAAAAGCAACACTCTGGGAAACCTCTGTAACTTTGCTTGCAGCAGCACCTTGGTGTGTTTTCTGTGTTCTCCAAGTGAAAATAAGCCTGTCCGGAGCCCGTGGTAGCTCCAGCTGCTTTGGAACACATTCTGCCACACTTGCTCTTTCTGCGTGTCTCTAGCAGCCAGAAAGCGCTGTAAAGCGCTCTTTTCTCGAGAAAAGCAACACTCTGGGAAACCTCTGTAACTTTGCTTGCAGCAGCACCTTGGTGTGTTTTCTGTGTTCTCCAAGTGAAAATAAGCCTGTCCGGAGCCCGTGGGAGCTCCAGCTGCTTTGGAACACATTCTGCCACACTTGCTCTTTCTGCGTGTCTCTAGCAGCCAGAAAGCGCTGTAAAGCGCTCTTTTCTCGAGAAAAGCAACACTCTGGGAAACCTCTGTAACTTTGCTTGCAGAAGCACCTTGGTGTGTTTTCTGTGTTCTCCAAGTGAAAATAAGCCTGTCCGGAGCCCGTGGTAGCTCCAGCTGCTTTGGAACACATTCTGCCACACTTGCTCTTTCTGCATGTCTCTAGCAGCCAGAAAGCGCTGTAAAGTGCTCTTTTCTCGAGAAAAGCAACACTCAGGGGGACTTCTGTAACTTTGCTTGCAGCAGCACCTTGGTGTGTTTTCTGTGTTCTCCTAGTGAAAATAAGCCTGTCCGGAGCCCGTGGTAGCTCCAGCTGCTTTGGAACACATTCTGCCACACTTGCTCTTTCTGCATGTCTCTAGCAGCCAGAAAGCGCTGTAAAGTGCTCTTTTCTCGAGAAAAGCAACACTCAGGGGGACTTCTGTAACTTTGCTTGCAGCAGCACCTTGGTGTGTTTTCTGTGTTCTCCAAGTGAAAATAAGCCTGTCCGGAGCCCGTGGTAGCTCCAGCTGCTTTGGAACATATTCTGCCACACTTGCTCTTTCTGCATGTCTCTAGCAGCCAGAAAGCGCTGTAAAGCGCTCTTTTCTCGAGAAAAGCAACACTCTGGGAAACCTCTGTAACTTTGCTTGCAGCAGCACCTTGGTGTGTTTTCTGTGTTCTCCAAGTGAAAATAAGCCTGTCCGGAGCCCGTGGGAGCTCCAGCTGCTTTGGAACACATTCTGCCACACTTGCTCTTTCTGCATGTCTCTAGCAGCCAGAAAGCGCTGTAAAGTGCTCTTTTCTCGAGAAAAGCAACACTCAGGGGGACTTCTGTAACTTTGCTTGCAGCAGCACCTTGGTGTGTTTTCTGTGTTCTCCTAGTGAAAATAAGCCTGTCCGGAGCCCGTGGTAGCTCCAGCTGCTTTGGAACACATTCTGCCACACTTGCTCTTTCTGCATGTCTCTAGCAGCCAGAAAGCGCTGTAAAGCGCTCTTTTCTCAAGAAAAGCAACACTCTGGGAAACCTCTGTAACTTTGCTTGCAGCAGCACCTTGGTGTGTTTTCTGTGTTCTCCTAGTGAAAATAAGCCTGTCCGGAGCCCGTGGTAGCTCCAGCTGCTTTGGAACACATTCTGCCACACTTGCTCTTTCTGCATGTCTCTAGCAGCCAGAAAGCGCTGTAAAGCGCTCTTTTCTCAAGAAAAGCAACACTCTGGGAAACCTCTGTAACTTTTCTTGCAGCAGCACCTTGGTGTGTTTTCTGTGTTCTCCAAGTGAAAAGAAGCCTGTCCGGAGCCCGTGGTAGCTCCAGCTGCTTTGGAACACATTCTGCCACACTTGCTCTTTCTGCATGTCTCTAGCAGCCAGAAAGCGCTGTAAAGCGCTCTTTTCTCGAGAAAAGCAACACTCAGGGGGACTTCTGTAACTTTGCTTGCAGCAGCACCTTGGTGTGTTTTCTGTGTTCTCCTAGTGAAAATAAGCCTGTCCGGAGCCCGTGGTAGCTCCAGCTGCTTTGGAACACATTCTGCCACACTTGCTCTTTCTGCATGTCTCTAGCAGCCAGAAAGCGCTGTAAAGTGCTCTTTTCTCGAGAAAAGCAACACTCAGGGGGACTTCTGTAACTTTGCTTGCAGCAGCACCTTGGTGTGTTTTCTGTGTTCTCCTAGTGAAAATAAGCCTGTCCGGAGCCCGTGGTAGCTCCAGCTGCTTTGGAACACATTCTGCCACACTTGCTCTTTCTGCATGTCTCTAGCAGCCAGAAAGCGCTGTAAAGCGCTCTTTTCTCGAGAAAAGCAACACTCTGGGAAACCTCTGTAACTTTGCTTGCAGCAGCACCTTGGTGTGTTTTCTGTGTTCTCCAAGTGAAAATAAGCCTGTCCGGAGCCCGTGGTAGCTCCAGCTGCTTTGGAACACATTCTGCCACACTTGCTCTTTCTGCATGTCTCTAGCAGCCAGAAAGCGCTGTAAAGCGCTCTTTTCTCGAGAAAAGCAACACTCTGGGAAACCTCTGTAACTTTGCTTGCAGCAGCACCTTGGTGTGTTTTCTGTGTTCTCCAAGTGAAAATAAGCCTGTCCGGAGCCCGTGGTAGCTCCAGCTGCTTTGGAACACATTCTGCCACACTTGCTCTTTCTGCGTGTCTCTAGCAGCCAGAAAGCGCTGTAAAGCGCTCTTTTCTCGAGAAAAGCAACACTCTGGGAAACCTCTGTAACTTTGCTTGCAGCAGCACCTTGGTGTGTTTTCTGTGTTCTCCAAGTGAAAATAAGCCTGTCCGGAGCCCGTGGTAGCTCCAGCTACTTTGGAACACATTCTGCCACACTTGCTCTTTCTGCATGTCTCTAGCAGCCAGAAAGCGCTGTAAAGCGCTCTTTTCTCGAGAAAAGCAACACTCAGGGGGACTTCTGTAACTTTGCTTGCAGCAGCACCTTGGTGTGTTTTCTGTGTTCTCCTAGTGAAAATAAGCCTGTCCGGAGCCCGTGGTAGCTCCAGCTGCTTTGGAACACATTCTGCCACACTTGCTCTTTCTGCATGTCTCTAGCAGCCAGAAAGCGCTGTAAAGTGCTCTTTTCTCGAGAAAAGCAACACTCAGGGGGACTTCTGTAACTTTGCTTGCAGCAGCACCTTGGTGTGTTTTCTGTGTTCTCCTAGTGAAAATAAGCCTGTCCGGAGCCCGTGGTAGCTCCAGCTGCTTTGGAACACATTCTGCCACACTTGCTCTTTCTGCATGTCTCTAGCAGCCAGAAAGCGCTGTAAAGTGCTCTTTTCTCGAGAAAAGCAACACTCAGGGGGACTTCTGTAACTTTGCTTGCAGCAGCACCTTGGTGTGTTTTCTGTGTTCTCCTAGTGAAAATAAGCCTGTCCGGAGCCCGTGGTAGCTCCAGCTGCTTTGGAACATATTCTGCCACACTTGCTCTTTCTGCATGTCTCTAGCAGCCAGAAAGCGCTGTAAAGCGCTCTTTTCTCGAGAAAAGCAACACTCTGGGAAACCTCTGTAACTTTGCTTGCAGCAGCACCTTGGTGTGTTTTCTGTGTTCTCCAAGTGAAAATAAGCCTGTCCGGAGCCCGTGGTAGCTCCAGCTGCTTTGGAACACATTCTGCCACACTTGCTCTTTCTGCATGTCTCTAGCAGCCAGAAAGCGCTGTAAAGTGCTCTTTTCTCGAGAAAAGCAACACTCAGGGGGACTTCTGTAACTTTGCTTGCAGCAGCACCTTGGTGTGTTTTCTGTGTTCTCCAAGTGAAAATAAGCCTGTCCGGAGCCCGTGGTAGCTCCAGCTGCTTTGGAACACATTCTGCCACACTTGCTCTTTCTGCATGTCTCTAGCAGCCAGAAAGCGCTGTAAAGTGCTCTTTTCTCGAGAAAAGCAACACTCTGGGAAACCTCTGTAACTTTGCTTGCAGCAGCACCTTGGTGTGTTTTCTGTGTTCTCCAAGTGAAAATAAGCCTGTCCGGAGCCCGTGGTAGCTCCAGCTGCTTTGGAACACATTCTGCCACACTTGCTCTTTCTGCATGTCTCTAGCAGCCAGAAAGCGCTGTAAAGCGCTCTTTTCTCGAGAAAAGCAACACTCTGGGAAACCTCTGTAACTTTGCTTGCAGCAGCACCTTGGTGTGTTTTCTGTGTTCTCCAAGTGAAAATAAGCCTGTCCGGAGCCCGTGGTAGCTCCAGCTGCTTTGGAACACATTCTGCCACACTTGCTCTTTCTGCGTGTCTCTAGCAGCCAGAAAGCGCTGTAAAGCGCTCTTTTCTCGAGAAAAGCAACACTCTGGGAAACCTCTGTAACTTTGCTTGCAGAAGCACCTTGGTGTGTTTTCTGTGTTCTCCAAGTGAAAATAAGCCTGTCCGGAGCCCGTGGTAGCTCCAGCTGCTTTGGAACACATTCTGCCACACTTGCTCTTTCTGCGTGTCTCTAGCAGCCAGAAAGCGCTGTAAAGCGCTCTTTTCTCGAGAAAAGCAACACTCTGGGAAACCTCTGTAACTTTGCTTGCAGAAGCACCTTGGTGTGTTTTCTGTGTTCTCCAAGTGAAAATAAGCCTGTCCGGAGCCCGTGGTAGCTCCAGCTGCTTTGGAACACATTCTGCCACACTTGCTCTTTCTGCATGTCTCTAGCAGCCAGAAAGCGCTGTAAAGTGCTCTTTTCTCGAGAAAAGCAACACTCAGGGGGACTTCTGTAACTTTGCTTGCAGCAGCACCTTGGTGTGTTTTCTGTGTTCTCCTAGTGAAAATAAGCCTGTCCGGAGCCCGTGGTAGCTCCAGCTGCTTTGGAACACATTCTGCCACACTTGCTCTTTCTGCATGTCTCTAGCAGCCAGAAAGCGCTGTAAAGTGCTCTTTTCTCGAGAAAAGCAACACTCAGGGGGACTTCTGTAACTTTGCTTGCAGCAGCACCTTGGTGTGTTTTCTGTGTTCTCCAAGTGAAAATAAGCCTGTCCGGAGCCCGTGGTAGCTCCAGCTGCTTTGGAACACATTCTGCCACACTTGCTCTTTCTGCATGTCTCTAGCAGCCAGAAAGCGCTGTAAAGCGCTCTTTTCCTCGAGAAAAGCAACACTCCGGGAAACCTCTGTAACTTTGCTTGCAGCAGCACCTTGGTGTGTTTTCTGTGTTCTCCAAGTGAAAAGAAGCCTGTCCGGAGCCCGTGGTAGCTCCAGCTGCTTTGGAACACATTCTGCCACACTTGCTCTTTCTGCATGTCTCTAGCAGCCAGAAAGCGCTGTAAAGCGCTCTTTTCTCGAGAAAAGCAACACTCAGGGGGACTTCTGTAACTTTGCTTGCAGCAGCACCTTGGTGTGTTTTCTGTGTTCTCCTAGTGAAAATAAGCCTGTCCGGAGCCCGTGGTAGCTCCAGCTGCTTTGGAACACATTCTGCCACACTTGCTCTTTCTGCATGTCTCTAGCAGCCAGAAAGCGCTGTAAAGTGCTCTTTTCTCGAGAAAAGCAACACTCAGGGGGACTTCTGTAACTTTGCTTGCAGCAGCACCTTGGTGTGTTTTCTGTGTTCTCCTAGTGAAAATAAGCCTGTCCGGAGCCCGTGGTAGCTCCAGCTGCTTTGGAACACATTCTGCCACACTTGCTCTTTCTGCATGTCTCTAGCAGCCAGAAAGCGCTGTAAAGCGCTCTTTTATCGAGAAAAGCAACACTCTGGGAAACCTCTGTAACTTTGCTTGCAGCAGCACCTTGGTGTGTTTTCTGTGTTCTCCAAGTGAAAATAAGCCTGTCCGGAGCCCGTGGGAGCTCCAGCTGCTTTGGAACACATTCTGCCACACTTGCTCTTTCTGCATGTCTCTAGCAGCCAGAAAGCGCTGTAAAGCGCTCTTTTCTCGAGAAAAGCAACACTCTGGGAAACCTCTGTAACTTTGCTTGCAGCAGCACCTTGGTGTGTTTTCTGTGTTCTCCAAGTGAAAATAAGCCTGTCCGGAGCCCGTGGTAGCTCCAGCTGCTTTGGAACACATTCTGCCACACTTGCTCTTTCTGCATGTCTCTAGCAGCCAGAAAGCGCTGTAAAGCGCTCTTTTCTCGAGAAAAGCAACACTCAGGGGGACTTCTGTAACTTTGCTTGCAGCAGCACCTTGGTGTGTTTTCTGTGTTCTCCTAGTGAAAATAAGCCTGTCCAGAGCCCGTGGTAGCTCCAGCTGCTTTGGAACACATTCTGCCACACTTGCTCTTTCTGCCTGTCTCTAGCAGCCAGAAAGCGCTGTAAAGTGCTCTTTTCTCGAGAAAAGCAACACTCAGGGGGACTTCTGTAACTTTGCTTGCAGCAGCACCTTGGTGTGTTTTCTGTGTTCTCCTAGTGAAAATAAGCCTGTCCGGAGCCCGTGGTAGCTCCAGCTGCTTTGGAACACATTCTGCCACACTTGCTCTTTCTGCATGTCTCTAGCAGCCAGAAAGCGCTGTAAAGTGCTCTTTTCTCGAGAAAAGCAACACTCAGGGGGACTTCTGTAACTTTGCTTGCAGCAGCACCTTGGTGTGTTTTCTGTGTTCTCCAAGTGAAAATAAGCCTGTCCGGAGCCCGTGGTAGCTCCAGCTGCTTTGGAACACATTCTGCCACACTTGCTCTTTCTGCATGTCTCTAGCAGCCAGAAAGCGCTGTAAAGTGCTCTTTTCTCGAGAAAAGCAACACTCTGGGAAACCTCTGTAACTTTGCTTGCAGCAGCACCTTGGTGTGTTTTCTGTGTTCTCCAAGTGAAAATAAGCCTGTCCGGAGCCCGTGGTAGCTCCAGCTGCTTTGGAACACATTCTGCCACACTTGCTCTTTCTGCATGTCTCTAGCAGCCAGAAAGCGCTGTAAAGCGCTCTTTTCTCGAGAAAAGCAACACTCTGGGAAACCTCTGTAACTTTGCTTGCAGCAGCACCTTGGTGTGTTTTCTGTGTTCTCCAAGTGAAAATAAGCCTGTCCGGAGCCCGTGGTAGCTCCAGCTGCTTTGGAACACATTCTGCCACACTTGCTCTTTCTGCGTGTCTCTAGCAGCCAGAAAGCGCTGTAAAGCGCTCTTTTCTCGAGAAAAGCAACACTCTGGGAAACCTCTGTAACTTTGCTTGCAGAAGCACCTTGGTGTGTTTTCTGTGTTCTCCAAGTGAAAATAAGCCTGTCCGGAGCCCGTGGTAGCTCCAGCTGCTTTGGAACACATTCTGCCACACTTGCTCTTTCTGCGTGTCTCTAGCAGCCAGAAAGCGCTGTAAAGCGCTCTTTTCTCGAGAAAAGCAACACTCTGGGAAACCTCTGTAACTTTGCTTGCAGAAGCACCTTGGTGTGTTTTCTGTGTTCTCCAAGTGAAAATAAGCCTGTCCGGAGCCCGTGGTAGCTCCAGCTGCTTTGGAACACATTCTGCCACACTTGCTCTTTCTGCATGTCTCTAGCAGCCAGAAAGCGCTGTAAAGTGCTCTTTTCTCGAGAAAAGCAACACTCAGGGGGACTTCTGTAACTTTGCTTGCAGCAGCACCTTGGTGTGTTTTCTGTGTTCTCCTAGTGAAAATAAGCCTGTCCGGAGCCCGTGGTAGCTCCAGCTGCTTTGGAACATATTCTGCCACACTTGCTCTTTCTGCATGTCTCTAGCAGCCAGAAAGCGCTGTAAAGCGCTCTTTTCTCGAGAAAAGCAACACTCTGGGAAACCTCTGTAACTTTGCTTGCAGCAGCACCTTGGTGTGTTTTCTGTGTTCTCCAAGTGAAAAGAAGCCTGTCCGGAGCCCGTGGTAGCTCCAGCTGCTTTGGAACACATTCTGCCACACTTGCTCTTTCTGCATGTCTCTAGCAGCCAGAAAGCGCTGTAAAGTGCTCTTTTCTCGAGAAAAGCAACACTCAGGGGGACTTCTGTAACTTTGCTTGCAGCAGCACCTTGGTGTGTTTTCTGTGTTCTCCAAGTGAAAATAAGCCTGTCCGGAGCCCGTGGGAGCTCCAGCTGCTTTGGAACACATTCTGCCACACTTGCTCTTTCTGCATGTCTCTAGCAGCCAGAAAGCGCTGTAAAGCGCTCTTTTCTCGAGAAAAGCAACACTCTGGGAAACCTCTGTAACTTTGCTTGCAGCAGCACCTTGGTGTGTTTTCTGTGTTCTCCAAGTGAAAAGAAGCCTGTCCGGAGCCCGTGGTAGCTCCAGCTGCTTTGGAACACATTCTGCCACACTTGCTCTTTCTGCATGTCTCTAGCAGCCAGAAAGCGCTGTAAAGCGCTCTTTTCTCGAGAAAAGCAACACTCAGGGGGACTTCTGTAACTTTGCTTGCAGCAGCACCTTGGTGTGTTTTCTGTGTTCTCCTAGTGAAAATAAGCCTGTCCGGAGCCCGTGGTAGCTCCAGCTGCTTTGGAACACATTCTGCCACACTTGCTCTTTCTGCATGTCTCTAGCAGCCAGAAAGCGCTGTAAAGTGCTCTTTTCTCGAGAAAAGCAACACTCAGGGGGACTTCTGTAACTTTGCTTGCAGCAGCACCTTGGTGTGTTTTCTGTGTTCTCCAAGTGAAAATAAGCCTGTCCGGAGCCCGTGGGAGCTCCAGCTGCTTTGGAACACATTCTGCCACACTTGCTCTTTCTGCATGTCTCTAGCAGCCAGAAAGCGCTGTAAAGCGCTCTTTTCTCGAGAAAAGCAACACTCTGGGAAACCTCTGTAACTTTGCTTGCAGCAGCACCTTGGTGTGTTTTCTGTGTTCTCCAAGTGAAAATAAGCCTGTCCGGAGCCCGTGGGAGCTCCAGCTGCTTTGGAACACATTCTGCCACACTTGCTCTTTCTGCATGTCTCTAGCAGCCAGAAAGCGCTGTAAAGCGCTCTTTTCCTCGAGAAAAGCAACACTCTGGGAAACCTCTGTAACTTTGCTTGCAGCAGCACCTTGGTGTGTTTTCTGTGTTCTCCAAGTGAAAATAAGCCTGTCCGGAGCCCGTGGGAGCTCCAGCTGCTTTGGAACACATTCTGCCACACTTGCTCTTTCTGCATGTCTCTAGCAGCCAGAAAGCGCTGTAAAGCGCTCTTTTCTCGAGAAAAGCAACACTCTGGGAAACCTCTGTAACTTTGCTTGCAGCAGCACCTTGGTGTGTTTTCTGTGTTCTCCAAGTGAAAATAAGCCTGTCCGGAGCCCGTGGTAGCTCCAGCTGCTTTGGAACACATTCTGCCACACTTGCTCTTTCTGCGTGTCTCTAGCAGCCAGAAAGCGCTGTAAAGCGCTCTTTTCTCGAGAAAAGCAACACTCTGGGAAACCTCTGTAACTTTGCTTGCAGCAGCACCTTGGTGTGTTTTCTGTGTTCTCCAAGTGAAAATAAGCCTGTCTGGAGCCCGTGGTAGCTCCAGCTGCTTTGGAACACATTCTGCCACACTTGCTCTTTCTGCATGTCTCTAGCAGCCAGAAAGCGCTGTAAAGTGCTCTTTTCTCGAGAAAAGCAACACTCAGGGGGACTTCTGTAACTTTGCTTGCAGCAGCACCTTGGTGTGTTTTCTGTGTTCTCCTAGTGAAAATAAGCCTGTCCGGAGCCCGTGGTAGCTCCAGCTGCTTTGGAACACATTCTGCCACACTTGCTCTTTCTGCATGTCTCTAGCAGCCAGAAAGCGCTGTAAAGTGCTCTTTTCTCGAGAAAAGCAACACTCAGGGGGACTTCTGTAACTTTGCTTGCAGCAGCACCTTGGTGTGTTTTCTGTGTTCTCCAAGTGAAAATAAGCCTGTCCGGAGCCCGTGGTAGCTCCAGCTGCTTTGGAACATATTCTGCCACACTTGCTCTTTCTGCATGTCTCTAGCAGCCAGAAAGCGCTGTAAAGCGCTCTTTTCTCGAGAAAAGCAACACTCTGGGAAACCTCTGTAACTTTGCTTGCAGCAGCACCTTGGTGTGTTTTCTGTGTTCTCCAAGTGAAAATAAGCCTGTCCGGAGCCCGTGGGAGCTCCAGCTGCTTTGGAACACATTCTGCCACACTTGCTCTTTCTGCATGTCTCTAGCAGCCAGAAAGCGCTGTAAAGTGCTCTTTTCTCGAGAAAAGCAACACTCAGGGGGACTTCTGTAACTTTGCTTGCAGCAGCACCTTGGTGTGTTTTCTGTGTTCTCCTAGTGAAAATAAGCCTGTCCGGAGCCCGTGGTAGCTCCAGCTGCTTTGGAACACATTCTGCCACACTTGCTCTTTCTGCATGTCTCTAGCAGCCAGAAAGCGCTGTAAAGCGCTCTTTTCTCAAGAAAAGCAACACTCTGGGAAACCTCTGTAACTTTGCTTGCAGCAGCACCTTGGTGTGTTTTCTGTGTTCTCCTAGTGAAAATAAGCCTGTCCGGAGCCCGTGGTAGCTCCAGCTGCTTTGGAACACATTCTGCCACACTTGCTCTTTCTGCATGTCTCTAGCAGCCAGAAAGCGCTGTAAAGCGCTCTTTTCTCAAGAAAGCAACACTCTGGGAAACCTCTGTAACTTTTCTTGCAGCAGCACCTTGGTGTGTTTTCTGTGTTCTCCAAGTGAAAAGAAGCCTGTCCGGAGCCCGTGGTAGCTCCAGCTGCTTTGGAACACATTCTGCCACACTTGCTCTTTCTGCATGTCTCTAGCAGCCAGAAAGCGCTGTAAAGCGCTCTTTTCTCGAGAAAAGCAACACTCAGGGGGACTTCTGTAACTTTGCTTGCAGCAGCACCTTGGTGTGTTTTCTGTGTTCTCCTAGTGAAAATAAGCCTGTCCGGAGCCCGTGGTAGCTCCAGCTGCTTTGGAACACATTCTGCCACACTTGCTCTTTCTGCATGTCTCTAGCAGCCAGAAAGCGCTGTAAAGCGCTCTTTTCTCGAGAAAAGCAACACTCTGGGAAACCTCTGTAACTTTGCTTGCAGCAGCACCTTGGTGTGTTTTCTGTGTTCTCCAAGTGAAAATAAGCCTGTCCGGAGCCCGTGGGAGCTCCAGCTGCTTTGGAACACATTCTGCCACACTTGCTCTTTCTGCATGTCTCTAGCAGCCAGAAAGCGCTGTAAAGCGCTCTTTTCTCGAGAAAAGCAACACTCTGGGAAACCTCTGTAACTTTGCTTGCAGCAGCACCTTGGTGTGTTTTCTGTGTTCTCCAAGTGAAAATAAGCCTGTCCGGAGCCCGTGGTAGCTCCAGCTGCTTTGGAACACATTCTGCCACACTTGCTCTTTCTGCGTGTCTCTAGCAGCCAGAAAGCGCTGTAAAGCGCTCTTTTCTCGAGAAAAGCAACACTCTGGGAAACCTCTGTAACTTTGCTTGCAGCAGCACCTTGGTGTGTTTTCTGTGTTCTCCAAGTGAAAATAAGCCTGTCCGGAGCCCGTGGTAGCTCCAGCTACTTTGGAACACATTCTGCCACACTTGCTCTTTCTGCATGTCTCTAGCAGCCAGAAAGCGCTGTAAAGCGCTCTTTTCTCGAGAAAAGCAACACTCAGGGGGACTTCTGTAACTTTGCTTGCAGCAGCACCTTGGTGTGTTTTCTGTGTTCTCCTAGTGAAAATAAGCCTGTCCGGAGCCCGTGGTAGCTCCAGCTGCTTTGGAACACATTCTGCCACACTTGCTCTTTCTGCATGTCTCTAGCAGCCAGAAAGCGCTGTAAAGTGCTCTTTTCTCGAGAAAAGCAACACTCAGGGGGACTTCTGTAACTTTGCTTGCAGCAGCACCTTGGTGTGTTTTCTGTGTTCTCCTAGTGAAAATAAGCCTGTCCGGAGCCCGTGGTAGCTCCAGCTGCTTTGGAACACATTCTGCCACACTTGCTCTTTCTGCATGTCTCTAGCAGCCAGAAAGCGCTGTAAAGTGCTCTTTTCTCGAGAAAAGCAACACTCAGGGGGACTTCTGTAACTTTGCTTGCAGCAGCACCTTGGTGTGTTTTCTGTGTTCTCCTAGTGAAAATAAGCCTGTCCGGAGCCCGTGGTAGCTCCAGCTGCTTTGGAACATATTCTGCCACACTTGCTCTTTCTGCATGTCTCTAGCAGCCAGAAAGCGCTGTAAAGCGCTCTTTTCTCGAGAAAAGCAACACTCTGGGAAACCTCTGTAACTTTGCTTGCAGCAGCACCTTGGTGTGTTTTCTGTGTTCTCCAAGTGAAAATAAGCCTGTCCGGAGCCCGTGGTAGCTCCAGCTGCTTTGGAACACATTCTGCCACACTTGCTCTTTCTGCATGTCTCTAGCAGCCAGAAAGCGCTGTAAAGTGCTCTTTTCTCGAGAAAAGCAACACTCAGGGGGACTTCTGTAACTTTGCTTGCAGCAGCACCTTGGTGTGTTTTCTGTGTTCTCCAAGTGAAAATAAGCCTGTCCGGAGCCCGTGGTAGCTCCAGCTGCTTTGGAACACATTCTGCCACACTTGCTCTTTCTGCATGTCTCTAGCAGCCAGAAAGCGCTGTAAAGTGCTCTTTTCTCGAGAAAAGCAACACTCTGGGAAACCTCTGTAACTTTGCTTGCAGCAGCACCTTGGTGTGTTTTCTGTGTTCTCCAAGTGAAAATAAGCCTGTCCGGAGCCCGTGGTAGCTCCAGCTGCTTTGGAACACATTCTGCCACACTTGCTCTTTCTGCATGTCTCTAGCAGCCAGAAAGCGCTGTAAAGCGCTCTTTTCTCGAGAAAAGCAACACTCTGGGAAACCTCTGTAACTTTGCTTGCAGCAGCACCTTGGTGTGTTTTCTGTGTTCTCCAAGTGAAAATAAGCCTGTCCGGAGCCCGTGGTAGCTCCAGCTGCTTTGGAACACATTCTGCCACACTTGCTCTTTCTGCGTGTCTCTAGCAGCCAGAAAGCGCTGTAAAGCGCTCTTTTCTCGAGAAAAGCAACACTCTGGGAAACCTCTGTAACTTTGCTTGCAGAAGCACCTTGGTGTGTTTTCTGTGTTCTCCAAGTGAAAATAAGCCTGTCCGGAGCCCGTGGTAGCTCCAGCTGCTTTGGAACACATTCTGCCACACTTGCTCTTTCTGCGTGTCTCTAGCAGCCAGAAAGCGCTGTAAAGCGCTCTTTTCTCGAGAAAAGCAACACTCTGGGAAACCTCTGTAACTTTGCTTGCAGAAGCACCTTGGTGTGTTTTCTGTGTTCTCCAAGTGAAAATAAGCCTGTCCGGAGCCCGTGGTAGCTCCAGCTGCTTTGGAACACATTCTGCCACACTTGCTCTTTCTGCATGTCTCTAGCAGCCAGAAAGCGCTGTAAAGTGCTCTTTTCTCGAGAAAAGCAACACTCAGGGGGACTTCTGTAACTTTGCTTGCAGCAGCACCTTGGTGTGTTTTCTGTGTTCTCCTAGTGAAAATAAGCCTGTCCGGAGCCCGTGGTAGCTCCAGCTGCTTTGGAACACATTCTGCCACACTTGCTCTTTCTGCATGTCTCTAGCAGCCAGAAAGCGCTGTAAAGTGCTCTTTTCTCGAGAAAAGCAACACTCAGGGGGACTTCTGTAACTTTGCTTGCAGCAGCACCTTGGTGTGTTTTCTGTGTTCTCCAAGTGAAAATAAGCCTGTCCGGAGCCCGTGGTAGCTCCAGCTGCTTTGGAACACATTCTGCCACACTTGCTCTTTCTGCATGTCTCTAGCAGCC
>NW_028154445.1:0-48357 GCF_965231275.1 Zosterops lateralis
CACCACAGCCATTGCAGCCCCTGTGCTCCCCCTCTTTGTGACATCACAATGGGGGCAGCAAAACATTCCCCCTCTTTGTGACACCACAGCCATTGCAACCCCTGTGCTCCCCCTCATTGTGACATCACAATGGGGGCAGCACAACATTCCCCCTCTTTGTGACACCACAGCCGTGCCAGCCCCAGCGTTACCTCCCTGGAGACGCCCAAAGGGAAGCGTCCTGAGCTGCGTCTAAGCAACAAAACTGACCGGCCACTGAACTGCTCTGGCTGGGACTGATGGGCATTTATTTCTCTGCACACAGCTCGAGGAAAATCACCTTGGCCACCCCCACAGTGCCACAGGCCTGTTTCAGATACACTTACTCAGCCCCGCCCAGAGCTGCTAGGGGGGAGTCGTTCAAAGAAAGAAACAAAAACCGCCAAAAGAAGAAGACTTCTTGGCCCCCAGCTGAGCTGCTCCCTCCCTCAGCACTTCCACCTGCACACAAACAGCACCTGAGACTGCAAGCAATCAGCAGTCCTCAGCTCCATCTGCAGCAAAAGTAGCTTGAGGACAGCCTTGCAGCAGCACTTCTCTCACCCCTGTGCAAAAGGCCCCTGGGCAGGCACTCACGGGCCCTGGCAAAGGGCAAGGCTCAGGGCCTCCGCCCGCAGGGAAGAAAAGGCCTCTCAATTGGCCGCTGCTGGCCCGTCAAGCCTGCTCCCAGGCTGCTTCACAGGCAGCATCCTTTGCTAGGACTGCACAAAGCTGACAGTCACCTCTGCCTTCTCCACACTCCATGTTCACAAGCTGCCTGCCAGAAGAAAGTTAGGCGCAGCCCCTGGGCCACAATCCTACTTGGCCCAGGGCACAGCGCCGGCAAGGTGTGTGTGCACCCGGCCTTTGCTGCAGCCGCAAGGAGATCTCCTGCCTCAGCCTCACCTTTCCTGCTCGGCCAGGCTCCCGAGGGCCCCAGCAGCAGGAAATTGGCCCAGCTGCCTGGCACCGGTGCTGGCAAAGGTACCACCTAGGCACTGCAGGTGCTGCCATTTGCCTGGACCAGGACACCAGGCCCTGGAAACTGCCACGTCTGGGCACTGCCGGGGGCAGCAAACATCAGATTCCAGTCAAGCTCCAGATGCTAGTAATGACAACACCAGGACTCTCTCTCTCTTTCTTTCTTTCTTGCTTTCTTGCTTTCTTTCTTGCTTTCTTTCTTGCTTTCTTGCTTTCTTTCTTGCTTTCTTTCTTGCTTTCTTTCTTGCTTTCTTGCTTTCTTGCTTTCTTTCTTGCTTTCTTGCTTTCTGGCTTTCTTTTCCTCCCCCTTTCCAAATCCCTGCAACTTCACCTCAGTCCTCCACACCTCCGCACTTTTTCCTTAGCCCTCCCAATTAAACTGACACGGCCTACAAAACACTTCAAGGATCCAAACTTACTAAAAGAAAGACCACGGCACCCCCTGCATTCCCACTCTGTGACACCACAGCCATTGCAGCCCCTGTGTTCCCCCTCTTTGTGACATCACAATGGGGGCAGCACAACATTCCCCCTCTTTGTGACACCACAGCCATTGCAGCCCCAGCGTTCCCCCTCATTGTGACATCACAATGGGGGCAGCACAACATTCCCCCTCTTTGTGACACCACAGCCATTGCAGCCCCTGTGCTCCCCCTCTTTGTGACATCACAATGGGGGCAGCAAAACATTCCCCCTCTTTGTGACACCACAGCCATTGCAGCCCCTGTGTTCCCCCTCTTTGTGACATCACAATGGGGGCAGCACAACATTCCCCCTCTTTGTGACACCACAGCCATTGCAGCCCCTGTGCTCCCCCTCTTTGTGACATCACAATGGGGGCAGCAAAACATTCCCCCTCTTTGTGACACCACAGATGTGCCAGCCCCAGCGTTACCTCCCTGGAGACACCCAAAGGGAAGCGTCCTGAGCTGCGTCTAAGCAACAAAACTGACCGGCCACTGAACTGCTCTGGCTGGGACTGATGGGCATTTATTTCTCTGCACACAGCTCGAGGAAAATCACCTTGGCCACCCCCACAGTGCCACAGGCCTGTTTCAGATACACTTACTCAGCCCCGCCCAGAGCTGCTAGGGGGGAGTCGTTCAAAGAAAGAAACAAAAACCGCCAAAAGAAGAAGACTTCTTGGCCCCCAGCTGAGCAGCTCCCTCCCTCAGCACTTCCACCTGCACACAAACAGCACCTGAGACTGCAAGCAATCAGCAGTCCTCAGCTCCATCTGCAGCAAAAGTAGCTTGAGGACAGCCTTGCAGCAGCACTTCTCTCACCCCTGTGCAAAAGGCCCCTGGGCAGGCACTCACGGGCCCTGGCAAAGGGCAAGGCTCAGGGCCTCAGCCCGCAGGGAAGAAAAGGCCTCTCAATTGGCCGCTGCTGGCCCGTCAAGCCTGCTCCCAGGCTGCTTCACAGGCAGCATCCTTTGCTAGGACTGCACAAAGCTGACAGTCACCTCTGCCTTCTCCACACTCCATGTTCACAAGCTGCCTGCCAGAAGAAAGTTAGGCGCAGCCCCTGGGCCACAATCCTACTTGGCCCAGGGCACAGCGCCGGCAAGGTGTGTGTGCACCCGGCCTTTGCTGCAGCCGCAAGGAGATCTCCTGCCTCAGCCTCACCTTTCCTGCTCGGCCAGGCTCCCGAGGGCCCCAGCAGCAGGAAATTGGCCCAGCTGCCTGGCACCGGTGCCGGCAAAGGTACCACCTAGGCACTGCAGGTGCTGCCATTTGCCTGGACCAGGACACCAGGCCCTGGAAACTGCCACGTCTGGGCACTGCCGGGGGCAGCAAACATCAGATTCCAGTCAAGCTCCAGATGCTAGTAATGACAACACCAGGACTCTCTCTCTCTTTCTTTCTTTCTTGCTTTCTTGCTTTCTTTCTTGCTTTCTTTCTTGCTTTCTTTCTTGCTTTCTTTCTTGCTTTCTTGCTTTCTTGCTTTCTTGCCTTCTGGCTTTCTTTTCCTCCCCCTTTCCAAATCCCTGCAACTTCACCTCAGTCCTCCACACCTCCGCACTTTTTCCTTAGCCCTCCCAATTAAACTGACACGGCCTACAAAACACTTCAAGGATCCAAACTTACTAAAAGAAAGACCACGGCACCCCCTGCATTCCCACTCTGTGACACCACAGCCATTGCAGCCCCTGTGTTCCTCCTCTTTGTGACATCACAATGGGGGCAGCACAACATTCCCCCTCTTTGTGACACCACAGCCATTGCAGCCCCAGCGTTCCCCCTCATTGTGACATCACAATGGGGGCAGCAAAACATTCCCCCTCTTTGTGACACCACAGCCATTGCAGCCCCTGTGCTCCCCCTCTTTGTGACATCACAATGGGGGCAGCAAAACATTCCCCCTCTTTGTGACACCACAGCCATTGCAGCCCCTGTGTTCCCCCTCTTTGTGACATCACAATGGGGGCAGCAAAACATTCCCCCTCTTTGTGACACCACAGCCATTGCAGCCCCTGTGTTCCTCCTCTTTGTGACATCACAATGGGGGCAGCACAACATTCCCCCTCTTTGTGACACCACAGCCATTGCAGCCCCTGTGTTCCTCCTCTTTGTGACATCACAATGGGGGCAGCAAAACATTCCCCCTCTTTGTGACACCACAGCCGTGCCAGCCCCAGCGTTACCTCCCTGGAGACGCCCAAAGGGAAGCGTCCTGAGCTGCGTCTAAGCAACAAAACTGACCGGCCACTGAACTGCTCTGGCTGGGACTGATGGGCATTTATTTCTCTGCACACAGCTCGAGGAAAATCACCTTGGCCACCCCCACAGTGCCACAGGCCTGTTTCAGATACACTTACTCAGCCCCGCCCAGAGCTGCTAGGGGGGAGTCGTTCAAAGAAAGAAACAAAAACCGCCAAAAGAAGAAGACTTCTTGGCCCCCAGCTGAGCAGCTCCCTCCCTCAGCACTTCCACCTGCACACAAACAGCACCTGAGACTGCAAGCAATCAGCAGTCCTCAGCTCCATCTGCAGCAAAAGTAGCTTGAGGACAGCCTTGCAGCAGCACTTCTCTCACCCCTGTGCAAAAGGCCCCTGGGCAGGCACTCACGGGCCCTGGCAAAGGGCAAGGCTCAGGGCCTCAGCCCGCAGGGAAGAAAAGGCCTCTCAATTGGCCGCTGCTGGCCCGTCAAGCCTGCTCCCAGGCTGCTTCACAGGCAGCATCCTTTGCTAGGACTGCACAAAGCTGACAGTCACCTCTGCCTTCTCCACACTCCATGTTCACAAGCTGCCTGCCAGAAGAAAGTTAGGCGCAGCCCCTGGGCCACAATCCTACTTGGCCCAGGGCACAGCGCCGGCAAGGTGTGTGTGCACCCGGCCTTTGCTGCAGCCGCAAGGAGATCTCCTGCCTCAGCCTCACCTTTCCTGCTCGGCCAGGCTCCCGAGGGCCCCAGCAGCAGGAAATTGGCCCAGCTGCCTGGCACCGGTGCTGGCAAAGGTACCACCTAGGCACTGCAGGTGCTGCCATTTGCCTGGACCAGGACACCAGGCCCTGGAAACTGCCACGTCTGGGCACTGCCGGGGGCAGCAAACATCAGATTCCAGTCAAGCTCCAGATGCTAGTAATGACAACACCAGGACTCTCTCTCTCTTTCTTTCTTGCTTTCTTGCTTTCTTTCTTGCTTTCTTTCTTGCTTTCTTTCTTGCTTTCTTGCTTTCTTGCTTTCTTGCCTTCTGGCTTTCTTTTCCTCCCCCTTTCCAAATCCCTGCAACTTCACCTCAGTCCTCCACACCTCCGCACTTTTTCCTTAGCCCTCCCAATTAAACTGACACGGCCTACAAAACACTTCAAGGATCCAAACTTACTAAAAGAAAGACCACGGCACCCCCTGCATTCCCACTCTGTGACACCACAGCCATTGCAGCCCCTGTGTTCCTCCTCTTTGTGACATCACAATGGCGGCAGCACAACATTCCCCCTCTTTGTGACACCACAGCCATTGCAGCCCCAGCGTTCCCCCGCATTGTGACATCACAATGGGGGCAGCACAACATTCCCCCTCTTTGTGACACCACAGCCATTGCAGCCCCTGTGCTCCCCCTCTTTGTGACATCACAATGGGGGCAGCAAAACATTCCCCCTCTTTGTGACACCACAGCCATTGCAGCCCCTGTGTTCCCCCTCTTTGTGACATCACAATGGGGGCAGCAAAACATTCCCCCTCTTTGTGACACCACAGCCATTGCAGCCCCTGTGTTCCTCCTCTTTGTGACATCACAATGGCGGCAGCACAACATTCCCCCTCTTTGTGACACCACAGCCATTGCAGCCCCTGTGTTCCTCCTCTTTGTGACATCACAATGGGGGCAGCAAAACATTCCCCCTCTTTGTGACACCACAGCCGTGCCAGCCCCAGCGTTACCTCCCTGGAGACGCCCAAAGGGAAGCGTCCTGAGCTGCGTCTAAGCAACAAAACTGACCGGCCACTGAACTGCTCTGGCTGGGACTGATGGGCATTTATTTCTCTGCACACAGCTCGAGGAAAATCACCTTGGCCACCCCCACAGTGCCACAGGCCTGTTTCAGATACACTTACTCAGCCCCGCCCAGAGCTGCTAGGGGGGAGTCGTTCAAAGAAAGAAACAAAAACCGCCAAAAGAAGAAGACTTCTTGGCCCCCAGCTGAGCTGCTCCCTCCCTCAGCACTTGCACCTGCACACAAACAGCACCTGAGACTGCAAGCAATCAGCAGTCCTCAGCTCCATCTGCAGCAAAAGTAGCTTGAGGACAGCCTTGCAGCAGCACTTCTCTCACCCCTGTGCAAAAGGCCCCTGGGCAGGCACTCACGGGCCCTGGCAAAGGGCAAGGCTCAGGGCCTCCGCCCGCAGGGAAGAAAAGGCCTCTCAATTGGCCGCTGCTGGCCCGTCAAGCCTGCTCCCAGGCTGCTTCACAGGCAGCATCCTTTGCTAGGACTGCACAAAGCTGACAGTCACCTCTGCCTTCTCCACACTCCATGTTCACAAGCTGCCTGCCAGAAGAAAGTTAGGCGCAGCCCCTGGGCCACAATCCTACTTGGCCCAGGGCACAGCGCCGGCAAGGTGTGTGTGCACCCGGCCTTTGCTGCAGCCGCAAGGAGATCTCCTGCCTCAGCCTCACCTTTCCTGCTCGGCCAGGCTCCCGAGGGCCCCAGCAGCAGGAAATTGGCCCAGCTGCCTGGCACCGGTGCTGGCAAAGGTACCACCTAGGCACTGCAGGTGCTGCCATTTGCCTGGACCAGGACACCAGGCCCTGGAAACTGCCACGTCTGGGCACTGCCGGGGGCAGCAAACATCAGATTCCAGTCAAGCTCCAGATGCTAGTAATGACAACACCAGGACTCTCTCTCTCTTTCTTTCTTTCTTGCTTTCTTGCTTTCTTTCTTGCTTTCTTTCTTGCTTTCTTTCTTGCTTTCTTGCTTTCTTTCTTGCTTTCTTTCTTGCTTTCTTTCTTGCTTTCTTGCTTTCTTGCTTTCTTTCTTGCTTTCTTGCTTTCTGGCTTTCTTTTCCTCCCCCTTTCCAAATCCCTGCAACTTCACCTCAGTCCTCCACACCTCCGCACTTTTTCCTTAGCCCTCCCAATTAAACTGACACGGCCTACAAAACACTTCAAGGATCCAAACTTACTAAAAGAAAGACCACGGCACCCCCTGCATTCCCACTCTGTGACACCACAGCCATTGCAGCCCCTGTGTTCCCCCTCTTTGTGACATCACAATGGGGGCAGCACAACATTCCCCCTCTTTGTGACACCACAGCCATTGCAGCCCCAGCGTTCCCCCTCATTGTGACATCACAATGGGGGCAGCACAACATTCCCCCTCTTTGTGACACCACAGCCATTGCAGCCCCTGTGCTCCCCCTCTTTGTGACATCACAATGGGGGCAGCAAAACATTCCCCCTCTTTGTGACACCACAGCCATTGCAGCCCCTGTGTTCCCCCTCTTTGTGACATCACAATGGGGGCAGCACAACATTCCCCCTCTTTGTGACACCACAGCCATTGCAGCCCCTGTGCTCCCCCTCTTTGTGACATCACAATGGGGGCAGCAAAACATTCCCCCTCTTTGTGACACCACAGATGTGCCAGCCCCAGCGTTACCTCCCTGGAGACACCCAAAGGGAAGCGTCCTGAGCTGCGTCTAAGCAACAAAACTGACCGGCCACTGAACTGCTCTGGCTGGGACTGATGGGCATTTATTTCTCTGCACACAGCTCGAGGAAAATCACCTTGGCCACCCCCACAGTGCCACAGGCCTGTTTCAGATACACTTACTCAGCCCCGCCCAGAGCTGCTAGGGGGGAGTCGTTCAAAGAAAGAAACAAAAACCGCCAAAAGAAGAAGACTTCTTGGCCCCCAGCTGAGCTGCTCCCTCCCTCAGCACTTCCACCTGCACACAAACAGCACCTGAGACTGCAAGCAATCAGCAGTCCTCAGCTCCATCTGCAGCAAAAGTAGCTTGAGGACAGCCTTGCAGCAGCACTTCTCTCACCCCTGTGCAAAAGGCCCCTGGGCAGGCACTCACGGGCCCTGGCAAAGGGCAAGGCTCAGGGCCTCAGCCCGCAGGGAAGAAAAGGCCTCTCAATTGGCCGCTGCTGGCCCGTCAAGCCTGCTCCCAGGCTGCTTCACAGGCAGCATCCTTTGCTAGGACTGCACAAAGCTGACAGTCACCTCTGCCTTCTCCACACTCCATGTTCACAAGCTGCCTGCCAGAAGAAAGTTAGGCGCAGCCCCTGGGCCACAATCCTACTTGGCCCAGGGCACAGCGCCGGCAAGGTGTGTGTGCACCCGGCCTTTGCTGCAGCCGCAAGGAGATCTCCTGCCTCAGCCTCACCTTTCCTGCTCGGCCAGGCTCCCGAGGGCCCCAGCAGCAGGAAATTGGCCCAGCTGCCTGGCACCGGTGCTGGCAAAGGTACCACCTAGGCACTGCAGGTGCTGCCATTTGCCTGGACCAGGACACCAGGCCCTGGAAACTGCCACGTCTGGGCACTGCCGGGGGCAGCAAACATCAGATTCCAGTCAAGCTCCAGATGCTAGTAATGACAACACCAGGACTCTCTCTCTCTTTCTTTCTTTCTTGCTTTCTTGCTTTCTTTCTTGCTTTCTTTCTTGCTTTCTTTCTTGCTTTCTTGCTTTCTTGCTTTCTTGCCTTCTGGCTTTCTTTTCCTCCCCCTTTCCAAATCCCTGCAACTTCACCTCAGTCCTCCACACCTCCGCACTTTTTCCTTAGCCCTCCCAATTAAACTGACACGGCCTACAAAACACTTCAAGGATCCAAACTTACTAAAAGAAAGACCACGGCACCCCCTGCATTCCCACTCTGTGACACCACAGCCATTGCAGCCCCTGTGTTCCTCCTCTTTGTGACATCACAATGGGGGCAGCACAACATTCCCCCTCTTTGTGACACCACAGCCATTGCAGCCCCAGCGTTCCCCCGCATTGTGACATCACAATGGGGGCAGCACAACATTCCCCCTCTTTGTGACACCACAGCCATTGCAGCCCCTGTGCTCCCCCTCTTTGTGACATCACAATGGGGGCAGCAAAACATTCCCCCTCTTTGTGACACCACAGCCATTGCAGCCCCAGCGTTCCCCCGCATTGTGACATCACAATGGGGGCAGCACAACATTCCCCCTCTTTGTGACACCACAGCCATTGCAGCCCCTGTGCTCCCCCTCTTTGTGACATCACAATGGGGGCAGCAAAACATTCCCCCTCTTTGTGACACCACAGCCATTGCAGCCCCTGTGTTCCCCCTCTTTGTGACATCACAATGGGGGCAGCAAAACATTCCCCCTCTTTGTGACACCACAGCCATTGCAGCCCCTGTGTTCCTCCTCTTTGTGACATCACAATGGGGGCAGCACAACATTCCCCCTCTTTGTGACACCACAGCCATTGCAGCCCCTGTGTTCCTCCTCTTTGTGACATCACAATGGGGGCAGCAAAACATTCCCCCTCTTTGTGACACCACAGCCGTGCCAGCCCCAGCGTTACCTCCCTGGAGACGCCCAAAGGGAAGCGTCCTGAGCTGCGTCTAAGCAACAAAACTGACCGGCCACTGAACTGCTCTGGCTGGGACTGATGGGCATTTATTTCTCTGCACACAGCTCGAGGAAAATCACCTTGGCCACCCCCACAGTGCCACAGGCCTGTTTCAGATACACTTACTCAGCCCCGCCCAGAGCTGCTAGGGGGGAGTCGTTCAAAGAAAGAAACAAAAACCGCCAAAAGAAGAAGACTTCTTGGCCCCCAGCTGAGCTGCTCCCTCCCTCAGCACTTGCACCTGCACACAAACAGCACCTGAGACTGCAAGCAATCAGCAGTCCTCAGCTCCATCTGCAGCAAAAGTAGCTTGAGGACAGCCTTGCAGCAGCACTTCTCTCACCCCTGTGCAAAAGGCCCCTGGGCAGGCACTCACGGGCCCTGGCAAAGGGCAAGGCTCAGGGCCTCCGCCCGCAGGGAAGAAAAGGCCTCTCAATTGGCCGCTGCTGGCCCGTCAAGCCTGCTCCCAGGCTGCTTCACAGGCAGCATCCTTTGCTAGGACTGCACAAAGCTGACAGTCACCTCTGCCTTCTCCACACTCCATGTTCACAAGCTGCCTGCCAGAAGAAAGTTAGGCGCAGCCCCTGGGCCACAATCCTACTTGGCCCAGGGCACAGCGCCGGCAAGGTGTGTGTGCACCCGGCCTTTGCTGCAGCCGCAAGGAGATCTCCTGCCTCAGCCTCACCTTTCCTGCTCGGCCAGGCTCCCGAGGGCCCCAGCAGCAGGAAATTGGCCCAGCTGCCTGGCACCGGTGCCGGCAAAGGTACCACCTAGGCACTGCAGGTGCTGCCAATTGCCTGGACCAGGACACCAGGCCCTGGAAACTGCCACGTCTGGGCACTGCCGGGGGCAGCAAACATCAGATTCCAGTCAAGCTCCAGATGCTAGTAATGACAACACCAGGACTCTCTCTCTCTTTCTTTCTTTCTTTCTTTCTTGCTTTCTTTCTTGCTTTCTTGCTTTCTTGCTTTCTTTCTTGCTTTCTTTCTTGCTTTCTTTCTTGCTTTCTTGCTTTCTTGCTTTCTTTCTTGCTTTCTTGCTTTCTGGCTTTCTTTTCCTCCCCCTTTCCAAATCCCTGCAACTTCACCTCAGTCCTCCACACCTCCGCACTTTTTCCTTAGCCCTCCCAATTAAACTGACACGGCCTACAAAACACTTCAAGGATCCAAACTTACTAAAAGAAAGACCACGGCACCCCCTGCATTCCCACTCTGTGACACCACAGCCATTGCAGCCCCTGTGTTCCTCCTCTTTGTGACATCACAATGGGGGCAGCACAACATTCCCCCTCTTTGTGACACCACAGCCGTGCCAGCCCCAGCGTTCCCCCTCATTGTGACATCACAATGGGGGCAGCACAACATTCCCCCTCTTTGTGACACCACAGCCATTGCAGCCCCTGTGCTCCCCCTCTTTGTGACATCACAATGGGGGCAGCAAAACATTCCCCCTCTTTGTGACACCACAGCCATTGCAGCCCCTGTGCTCCCCCTCTTTGTGACATCACAATGGGGGCAGCACAACATTCCCCCTCTTTGTGACACCACAGCCATTGCAGCCCCTGTGTTCCCCCTCTTTGTGACATCACAATGGGGGCAGCAAAACATTCCCCCTCTTTGTGACACCACAGCCGTGCCAGCCCCAGCGTTACCTCCCTGGAGACGCCCAAAGGGAAGCGTCCTGAGCTGCGTCTAAGCAACAAAACTGACCGGCCACTGAACTGCTCTGGCTGGGACTGATGGGCATTTATTTCTCTGCACACAGCTCGAGGAAAATCACCTTGGCCACCCCCACAGTGCCACAGGCCTGTTTCAGATACACTTACTCAGCCCCGCCCAGAGCTGCTAGGGGGGAGTCGTTCAAAGAAAGAAACAAAAACCGCCAAAAGAAGAAGACTTCTTGGCCCCCAGCTGAGCTGCTCCCTCCCTCAGCACTTGCACCTGCACACAAACAGCACCTGAGACTGCAAGCAATCAGCAGTCCTCAGCTCCATCTGCAGCAAAAGTAGCTTGAGGACAGCCTTGCAGCAGCACTTCTCTCACCCCTGTGCAAAAGGCCCCTGGGCAGGCACTCACGGGCCCTGGCAAAGGGCAAGGCTCAGGGCCTCAGCCCGCAGGGAAGAAAAGGCCTCTCAATTGGCCGCTGCTGGCCCGTCAAGCCTGCTCCCAGGCTGCTTCACAGGCAGCATCCTTTGCTAGGACTGCACAAAGCTGACAGTCACCTCTGCCTTCTCCACACTCCATGTTCACAAGCTGCCTGCCAGAAGAAAGTTAGGCGCAGCCCCTGGGCCACAATCCTACTTGGCCCAGGGCACAGCGCCGGCAAGGTGTGTGTGCACCCGGCCTTTGCTGCAGCCGCAAGGAGATCTCCTGCCTCAGCCTCACCTTTCCTGCTCGGCCAGGCTCCCGAGGGCCCCAGCAGCAGGAAATTGGCCCAGCTGCCTGGCACCGGTGCTGGCAAAGGTACCACCTAGGCACTGCAGGTGCTGCCAATTGCCTGGACCAGGACACCAGGCCCTGGAAACTGCCACGTCTGGGCACTGCCGGGGGCAGCAAACATCAGATTCCAGTCAAGCTCCAGATGCTAGTAATGACAACACCAGGACTCTCTCTCTCTTTCTTTCTTTCTTGCTTTCTTTCTTGCTTTCTTTCTTGCTTTCTTTCTTGCTTTCTTGCTTTCTTGCTTTCTTGCCTTCTGGCTTTCTTTTCCTCCCCCTTTCCAAATCCCTGCAACTTCACCTCAGTCCTCCACACCTCCGCACTTTTTCCTTAGCCCTCCCAATTAAACTGACACGGCCTACAAAACACTTCAAGGATCCAAACTTACTAAAAGAAAGACCACGGCACCCCCTGCATTCCCACTCTGTGACACCACAGCCATTGCAGCCCCTGTGTTCCTCCTCTTTGTGACATCACAATGGGGGCAGCACAACATTCCCACTCTTTGTGACACCACAGCCGTGCCAGCCCCAGCGTTCCCCCTCATTGTGACATCACAATGGGGGCAGCACAACATTCCCCCTCTTTGTGACACCACAGCCATTGCAGCCCCTGTGCTCCCCCTCTTTGTGACATCACAATGGGGGCAGCAAAACATTCCCCCTCTTTGTGACACCACAGCCATTGCAACCCCTGTGCTCCCCCTCATTGTGACATCACAATGGGGGCAGCAAAACATTCCCCCTCTTTGTGACACCACAGCCATTGCAGCCCCTGTGCTCCCCCTCTTTGTGACATCACAATGGGGGCAGCACAACATTCCCCCTCTTTGTGACACCACAGCCGTGCCAGCCCCAGCGTTACCTCCCTGGAGACGCCCAAAGGGAAGCGTCCTGAGCTGCGTCTAAGCAACAAAACTGACCGGCCACTGAACTGCTCTGGCTGGGACTGATGGGCATTTATTTCTCTGCACACAGCTCGAGGAAAATCACCTTGGCCACCCCCACAGTGCCACAGGCCTGTTTCAGATACACTTACTCAGCCCCGCCCAGAGCTGCTAGGGGGGAGTCGTTCAAAGAAAGAAACAAAAACCGCCAAAAGAAGAAGACTTCTTGGCCCCCAGCTGAGCTGCTCCCTCCCTCAGCACTTGCACCTGCACACAAACAGCACCTGAGACTGCAAGCAATCAGCAGTCCTCAGCTCCATCTGCAGCAAAAGTAGCTTGAGGACAGCCTTGCAGCAGCACTTCTCTCACCCCTGTGCAAAAGGCCCCTGGGCAGGCACTCACGGGCCCTGGCAAAGGGCAAGGCTCAGGGCCTCCGCCCGCAGGGAAGAAAAGGCCTCTCAATTGGCCGCTGCTGGCCCGTCAAGCCTGCTCCCAGGCTGCTTCACAGGCAGCATCCTTTGCTAGGACTGCACAAAGCTGACAGTCACCTCTGCCTTCTCCACACTCCATGTTCACAAGCTGCCTGCCAGAAGAAAGTTAGGCGCAGCCCCTGGGCCACAATCCTACTTGGCCCAGGGCACAGCGCCGGCAAGGTGTGTGTGCACCCGGCCTTTGCTGCAGCCGCAAGGAGATCTCCTGCCTCAGCCTCACCTTTCCTGCTCGGCCAGGCTCCCGAGGGCCCCAGCAGCAGGAAATTGGCCCAGCTGCCTGGCACCGGTGCTGGCAAAGGTACCACCTAGGCACTGCAGGTGCTGCCAATTGCCTGGACCAGGACACCAGGCCCTGGAAACTGCCACGTCTGGGCACTGCCGGGGGCAGCAAACATCAGATTCCAGTCAAGCTCCAGATGCTAGTAATGACAACACCAGGACTCTCTCTCTCTTTCTTTCTTTCTTGCTTTCTTGCTTTCTTTCTTGCTTTCTTTCTTGCTTTCTTTCTTGCTTTCTTTCTTGCTTTCTTGCTTTCTTGCCTTCTGGCTTTCTTTTCCTCCCCCTTTCCAAATCCCTGCAACTTCACCTCAGTCCTCCACACCTCCGCACTTTTTCCTTAGCCCTCCCAATTAAACTGACACGGCCTACAAAACACTTCAAGGATCCAAACTTACTAAAAGAAAGACCACGGCACCCCCTGCATTCCCACTCTGTGACACCACAGCCATTGCAGCCCCTGTGTTCCTCCTCTTTGTGACATCACAATGGGGGCAGCACAACATTCCCCCTCTTTGTGACACCACAGCCATTGCAGCCCCAGCGTTCCCCCGCATTGTGACATCACAATGGGGGCAGCACAACATTCCCCCTCTTTGTGACACCACAGCCATTGCAGCCCCTGTGCTCCCCCTCTTTGTGACATCACAATGGGGGCAGCAAAACATTCCCCCTCTTTGTGACACCACAGCCATTGCAGCCCCTGTGTTCCCCCTCTTTGTGACATCACAATGGGGGCAGCACAACATTCCCCCTCTTTGTGACACCACAGCCATTGCAGCCCCTGTGTTCCTCCTCTTTGTGACATCACAATGGGGGCAGCACAACATTCCCCCTCTTTGTGACACCACAGCCATTGCAGCCCCTGTGTTCCTCCTCTTTGTGACATCACAATGGGGGCAGCAAAACATTCCCCCTCTTTGTGACACCACAGCCGTGCCAGCCCCAGCGTTACCTCCCTGGAGACGCCCAAAGGGAAGCGTCCTGAGCTGCGTCTAAGCAACAAAACTGACCGGCCACTGAACTGCTCTGGCTGGGACTGATGGGCATTTATTTCTCTGCACACAGCTCGAGGAAAATCACCTTGGCCACCCCCACAGTGCCACAGGCCTGTTTCAGATACACTTACTCAGCCCCGCCCAGAGCTGCTAGGGGGGAGTCGTTCAAAGAAAGAAACAAAAACCGCCAAAAGAAGAAGACTTCTTGGCCCCCAGCTGAGCTGCTCCCTCCCTCAGCACTTCCACCTGCACACAAACAGCACCTGAGACTGCAAGCAATCAGCAGTCCTCAGCTCCATCTGCAGCAAAAGTAGCTTGAGGACAGCCTTGCAGCAGCACTTCTCTCACCCCTGTGCAAAAGGCCCCTGGGCAGGCACTCACGGGCCCTGGCAAAGGGCAAGGCTCAGGGCCTCCGCCCGCAGGGAAGAAAAGGCCTCTCAATTGGCCGCTGCTGGCCCGTCAAGCCTGCTCCCAGGCTGCTTCACAGGCAGCATCCTTTGCTAGGACTGCACAAAGCTGACAGTCACCTCTGCCTTCTCCACACTCCATGTTCACAAGCTGCCTGCCAGAAGAAAGTTAGGCGCAGCCCCTGGGCCACAATCCTACTTGGCCCAGGGCACAGCGCCGGCAAGGTGTGTGTGCACCCGGCCTTTGCTGCAGCCGCAAGGAGATCTCCTGCCTCAGCCTCACCTTTCCTGCTCGGCCAGGCTCCCGAGGGCCCCAGCAGCAGGAAATTGGCCCAGCTGCCTGGCACCGGTGCCGGCAAAGGTACCACCTAGGCACTGCAGGTGCTGCCAATTGCCTGGACCAGGACACCAGGCCCTGGAAACTGCCACGTCTGGGCACTGCCGGGGGCAGCAAACATCAGATTCCAGTCAAGCTCCAGATGCTAGTAATGACAACACCAGGACTCTCTCTCTCTTTCTTTCTTTCTTGCTTTCTTGCTTTCTTTCTTGCTTTCTTTCTTGCTTTCTTTCTTTCTTGCTTTCTTTCTTGCTTTCTTTCTTGCTTTCTTGCTTTCTTGCTTTCTTTCTTGCTTTCTTGCTTTCTGGCTTTCTTTTCCTCCCCCTTTCCAAATCCCTGCAACTTCACCTCAGTCCTCCACACCTCCGCACTTTTTCCTTAGCCCTCCCAATTAAACTGACACGGCCTACAAAACACTTCAAGGATCCAAACTTACTAAAAGAAAGACCACGGCACCCCCTGCATTCCCACTCTGTGACACCACAGCCATTGCAGCCTCTGTGTTCCCCCTCTTTGTGACATCACAATGGGGGCAGCACAACATTCCCCCTCTTTGTGACACCACAGCCATTGCAGCCCCAGCGTTCCCCCTCATTGTGACATCACAATGGGGGCAGCACAACATTCCCCCTCTTTGTGACACCACAGCCATTGCAGCCCCTGTGCTCCCCCTCTTTGTGACATCACAATGGGGGCAGCAAAACATTCCCCCTCTTTGTGACACCACAGCCATTGCAGCCCCTGTGTTCCCCCTCTTTGTGACATCACAATGGGGGCAGCACAACATTCCCCCTCTTTGTGACACCACAGCCATTGCAGCCCCTGTGCTCCCCCTCTTTGTGACATCACAATGGGGGCAGCAAAACATTCCCCCTCTTTGTGACACCACAGATGTGCCAGCCCCAGCGTTACCTCCCTGGAGACACCCAAAGGGAAGCGTCCTGAGCTGCGTCTAAGCAACAAAACTGACCGGCCACTGAACTGCTCTGGCTGGGACTGATGGGCATTTATTTCTCTGCACACAGCTCGAGGAAAATCACCTTGGCCACCCCCACAGTGCCACAGGCCTGTTTCAGATACACTTACTCAGCCCCGCCCAGAGCTGCTAGGGGGGAGTCGTTCAAAGAAAGAAACAAAAACCGCCAAAAGAAGAAGACTTCTTGGCCCCCAGCTGAGCAGCTCCCTCCCTCAGCACTTCCACCTGCACACAAACAGCACCTGAGACTGCAAGCAATCAGCAGTCCTCAGCTCCATCTGCAGCAAAAGTAGCTTGAGGACAGCCTTGCAGCAGCACTTCTCTCACCCCTGTGCAAAAGGCCCCTGGGCAGGCACTCACGGGCCCTGGCAAAGGGCAAGGCTCAGGGCCTCAGCCCGCAGGGAAGAAAAGGCCTCTCAATTGGCCGCTGCTGGCCCGTCAAGCCTGCTCCCAGGCTGCTTCACAGGCAGCATCCTTTGCTAGGACTGCACAAAGCTGACAGTCACCTCTGCCTTCTCCACACTCCATGTTCACAAGCTGCCTGCCAGAAGAAAGTTAGGCGCAGCCCCTGGGCCACAATCCTACTTGGCCCAGGGCACAGCGCCGGCAAGGTGTGTGTGCACCCGGCCTTTGCTGCAGCCGCAAGGAGATCTCCTGCCTCAGCCTCACCTTTCCTGCTCGGCCAGGCTCCCGAGGGCCCCAGCAGCAGGAAATTGGCCCAGCTGCCTGGCACCGGTGCTGGCAAAGGTACCACCTAGGCACTGCAGGTGCTGCCATTTGCCTGGACCAGGACACCAGGCCCTGGAAACTGCCACGTCTGGGCACTGCCGGGGGCAGCAAACATCAGATTCCAGTCAAGCTCCAGATGCTAGTAATGACAACACCAGGACTCTCTCTCTCTTTCTTTCTTTCTTGCTTTCTTGCTTTCTTTCTTGCTTTCTTTCTTGCTTTCTTTCTTGCTTTCTTGCTTTCTTGCTTTCTTGCCTTCTGGCTTTCTTTTCCTCCCCCTTTCCAAATCCCTGCAACTTCACCTCAGTCCTCCACACCTCCGCACTTTTTCCTTAGCCCTCCCAATTAAACTGACACGGCCTACAAAACACTTCAAGGATCCAAACTTACTAAAAGAAAGACCACGGCACCCCCTGCATTCCCACTCTGTGACACCACAGCCATTGCAGCCCCTGTGTTCCTCCTCTTTGTGACATCACAATGGGGGCAGCACAACATTCCCCCTCTTTGTGACACCACAGCCATTGCAGCCCCAGCGTTCCCCCTCATTGTGACATCACAATGGGGGCAGCAAAACATTCCCCCTCTTTGTGACACCACAGCCATTGCAGCCCCTGTGCTCCCCCTCTTTGTGACATCACAATGGGGGCAGCAAAACATTCCCCCTCTTTGTGACACCACAGCCATTGCAGCCCCTGTGTTCCTCCTCTTTGTGACATCACAATGGGGGCAGCAAAACATTCCCCCTCTTTGTGACACCACAGCCATTGCAGCCCCTGTGTTCCCCCTCTTTGTGACATCACAATGGGGGCAGCACAACATTCCCCCTCTTTGTGACACCACAGCCATTGCAGCCCCTGTGTTCCTCCTCTTTGTGACATCACAATGGGGGCAGCAAAACATTCCCCCTCTTTGTGACACCACAGCCGTGCCAGCCCCAGCGTTACCTCCCTGGAGACGCCCAAAGGGAAGCGTCCTGAGCTGCGTCTAAGCAACAAAACTGACCGGCCACTGAACTGCTCTGGCTGGGACTGATGGGCATTTATTTCTCTGCACACAGCTCGAGGAAAATCACCTTGGCCACCCCCACAGTGCCACAGGCCTGTTTCAGATACACTTACTCAGCCCCGCCCAGAGCTGCTAGGGGGGAGTCGTTCAAAGAAAGAAACAAAAACCGCCAAAAGAAGAAGACTTCTTGGCCCCCAGCTGAGCAGCTCCCTCCCTCAGCACTTCCACCTGCACACAAACAGCACCTGAGACTGCAAGCAATCAGCAGTCCTCAGCTCCATCTGCAGCAAAAGTAGCTTGAGGACAGCCTTGCAGCAGCACTTCTCTCACCCCTGTGCAAAAGGCCCCTGGGCAGGCACTCACGGGCCCTGGCAAAGGGCAAGGCTCAGGGCCTCAGCCCGCAGGGAAGAAAAGGCCTCTCAATTGGCCGCTGCTGGCCCGTCAAGCCTGCTCCCAGGCTGCTTCACAGGCAGCATCCTTTGCTAGGACTGCACAAAGCTGACAGTCACCTCTGCCTTCTCCACACTCCATGTTCACAAGCTGCCTGCCAGAAGAAAGTTAGGCGCAGCCCCTGGGCCACAATCCTACTTGGCCCAGGGCACAGCGCCGGCAAGGTGTGTGTGCACCCGGCCTTTGCTGCAGCCGCAAGGAGATCTCCTGCCTCAGCCTCACCTTTCCTGCTCGGCCAGGCTCCCGAGGGCCCCAGCAGCAGGAAATTGGCCCAGCTGCCTGGCACCGGTGCTGGCAAAGGTACCACCTAGGCACTGCAGGTGCTGCCATTTGCCTGGACCAGGACACCAGGCCCTGGAAACTGCCACGTCTGGGCACTGCCGGGGGCAGCAAACATCAGATTCCAGTCAAGCTCCAGATGCTAGTAATGACAACACCAGGACTCTCTCTCTCTTTCTTTCTTTCTTGCTTTCTTGCTTTCTTTCTTGCTTTCTTTCTTGCTTTCTTTCTTGCTTTCTTGCTTTCTTGCTTTCTTGCCTTCTGGCTTTCTTTTCCTCCCCCTTTCCAAATCCCTGCAACTTCACCTCAGTCCTCCACACCTCCGCACTTTTTCCTTAGCCCTCCCAATTAAACTGACACGGCCTACAAAACACTTCAAGGATCCAAACTTACTAAAAGAAAGACCACGGCACCCCCTGCATTCCCACTCTGTGACACCACAGCCATTGCAGCCCCTGTGTTCCTCCTCTTTGTGACATCACAATGGGGGCAGCACAACATTCCCCCTCTTTGTGACACCACAGCCATTGCAGCCCCAGCGTTCCCCCGCATTGTGACATCACAATGGGGGCAGCACAACATTCCCCCTCTTTGTGACACCACAGCCATTGCAGCCCCTGTGCTCCCCCTCTTTGTGACATCACAATGGGGGCAGCAAAACATTCGCCCTCTTTGTGACACCACAGCCATTGCAGCCCCTGTGTTCCCCCTCTTTGTGACATCACAATGGGGGCAGCAAAACATTCCCCCTCTTTGTGACACCACAGCCATTGCAGCCCCTGTGTTCCTCCTCTTTGTGACATCACAATGGGGGCAGCAAAACATTCCCCCTCTTTGTGACACCACAGCCGTGCCAGCCCCAGCGTTACCTCCCTGGAGACGCCCAAAGGGAAGCGTCCTGAGCTGCGTCTAAGCAACAAAACTGACCGGCCACTGAACTGCTCTGGCTGGGACTGATGGGCATTTATTTCTCTGCACACAGCTCGAGGAAAATCACCTTGGCCACCCCCACAGTGCCACAGGCCTGTTTCAGATACACTTACTCAGCCCCGCCCAGAGCTGCTAGGGGGGAGTCGTTCAAAGAAAGAAACAAAAACCGCCAAAAGAAGAAGACTTCTTGGCCCCCAGCTGAGCTGCTCCCTCCCTCAGCACTTGCACCTGCACACAAACAGCACCTGAGACTGCAAGCAATCAGCAGTCCTCAGCTCCATCTGCAGCAAAAGTAGCTTGAGGACAGCCTTGCAGCAGCACTTCTCTCACCCCTGTGCAAAAGGCCCCTGGGCAGGCACTCACGGGCCCTGGCAAAGGGCAAGGCTCAGGGCCTCCGCCCGCAGGGAAGAAAAGGCCTCTCAATTGGCCGCTGCTGGCCCGTCAAGCCTGCTCCCAGGCTGCTTCACAGGCAGCATCCTTTGCTAGGACTGCACAAAGCTGACAGTCACCTCTGCCTTCTCCACACTCCATGTTCACAAGCTGCCTGCCAGAAGAAAGTTAGGCGCAGCCCCTGGGCCACAATCCTACTTGGCCCAGGGCACAGCGCCGGCAAGGTGTGTGTGCACCCGGCCTTTGCTGCAGCCGCAAGGAGATCTCCTGCCTCAGCCTCACCTTTCCTGCTCGGCCAGGCTCCCGAGGGCCCCAGCAGCAGGAAATTGGCCCAGCTGCCTGGCACCGGTGCCGGCAAAGGTACCACCTAGGCACTGAAGGTGCTGCCAATTGCCTGGACCAGGACACCAGGCCCTGGAAACTGCCACGTCTGGGCACTGCCGGGGGCAGCAAACATCAGATTCCAGTCAAGCTCCAGATGCTAGTAATGACAACACCAGGACTCTCTCTCTCTTTCTTTCTTTCTTGCTTTCTTGCTTTCTTTCTTGCTTTCTTTCTTGCTTTCTTGCTTTCTTTCTTGCTTTCTTTCTTGCTTTCTTTCTTGCTTTCTTGCTTTCTTGCTTTCTTTCTTGCTTTCTTGCTTTCTGGCTTTCTTTTCCTCCCCCTTTCCAAATCCCTGCAACTTCACCTCAGTCCTCCACACCTCCGCACTTTTTCCTTAGCCCTCCCAATTAAACTGACACGGCCTACAAAACACTTCAAGGATCCAAACTTACTAAAAGAAAGACCACGGCATCCCCTGCATTCCCACTCTGTGACACCACAGCCATTGCAGCCCCTGTGTTCCCCCTCTTTGTGACATCACAATGGGGGCAGCACAACATTCCCCCTCTTTGTGACACCACAGCCATTGCAGCCCCAGCGTTCCCCCTCATTGTGACATCACAATGGGGGCAGCACAACATTCCCCCTCTTTGTGACACCACAGCCATTGCAGCCCCTGTGCTCCCCCTCTTTGTGACATCACAATGGGGGCAGCAAAACATTCCCCCTCTTTGTGACACCACAGCCATTGCAGCCCCTGTGTTCCCCCTCTTTGTGACATCACAATGGGGGCAGCACAACATTCCCCCTCTTTGTGACACCACAGCCATTGCAGCCCCTGTGCTCCCCCTCTTTGTGACATCACAATGGGGGCAGCAAAACATTCCCCCTCTTTGTGACACCACAGATGTGCCAGCCCCAGCGTTACCTCCCTGGAGACAGCCAAAGGGAAGCGTCCTGAGCTGCGTCTAAGCAACAAAACTGACCGGCCACTGAACTGCTCTGGCTGGGACTGATGGGCATTTATTTCTCTGCACACAGCTCGAGGAAAATCACCTTGGCCACCCCCACAGTGCCACAGGCCTGTTTCAGATACACTTACTCAGCCCCGCCCAGAGCTGCTAGGGGGGAGTCGTTCAAAGAAAGAAACAAAAACCGCCAAAAGAAGAAGACTTCTTGGCCCCCAGCTGAGCAGCTCCCTCCCTCAGCACTTCCACCTGCACACAAACAGCACCTGAGACTGCAAGCAATCAGCAGTCCTCAGCTCCATCTGCAGCAAAAGTAGCTTGAGGACAGCCTTGCAGCAGCACTTCTCTCACCCCTGTGCAAAAGGCCCCTGGGCAGGCACTCACGGGCCCTGGCAAAGGGCAAGGCTCAGGGCCTCAGCCCGCAGGGAAGAAAAGGCCTCTCAATTGGCCGCTGCTGGCCCGTCAAGCCTGCTCCCAGGCTGCTTCACAGGCAGCATCCTTTGCTAGGACTGCACAAAGCTGACAGTCACCTCTGCCTTCTCCACACTCCATGTTCACAAGCTGCCTGCCAGAAGAAAGTTAGGCGCAGCCCCTGGGCCACAATCCTACTTGGCCCAGGGCACAGCGCCGGCAAGGTGTGTGTGCACCCGGCCTTTGCTGCAGCCGCAAGGAGATCTCCTGCCTCAGCCTCACCTTTCCTGCTCGGCCAGGCTCCCGAGGGCCCCAGCAGCAGGAAATTGGCCCAGCTGCCTGGCACCGGTGCTGGCAAAGGTACCACCTAGGCACTGCAGGTGCTGCCATTTGCCTGGACCAGGACACCAGGCCCTGGAAACTGCCACGTCTGGGCACTGCCGGGGGCAGCAAACATCAGATTCCAGTCAAGCTCCAGATGCTAGTAATGACAACACCAGGACTCTCTCTCTCTTTCTTTCTTTCTTGCTTTCTTGCTTTCTTTCTTGCTTTCTTTCTTGCTTTCTTTCTTGCTTTCTTGCTTTCTTGCTTTCTTGCCTTCTGGCTTTCTTTTCCTCCCCCTTTCCAAATCCCTGCAACTTCACCTCAGTCCTCCACACCTCCGCACTTTTTCCT
Source organism: Zosterops lateralis (assembly GCF_965231275.1). Taxonomy (NCBI): domain Eukaryota; kingdom Metazoa; phylum Chordata; class Aves; order Passeriformes; family Zosteropidae; genus Zosterops; species Zosterops lateralis. Next base: position 22,021 of record NW_028154445.1, read on the forward strand.
TAGCCCTCCCAATTAAACTGACACGGCCTACAAAACACTTCAAGGATCCAAACTTACTAAAAGAAAGACCACGGCACCCCCTGCATTCCCACTCTGTGACACCACAGCCATTGCAGCCCCTGTGTTCCTCCTCTTTGTGACATCACAATGGGGGCAGCACAACATTCCCCCTCTTTGTGACACCACAGCCATTGCAGCCCCAGCGTTCCCCCTCATTGTGACATCACAATGGGGGCAGCAAAACATTCCCCCTCTTTGTGACACCACAGCCATTGCAGCCCCTGTGCTCCCCCTCTTTGTGACATCACAATGGGGGCAGCAAAACATTCCCCCTCTTTGTGACACCACAGCCATTGCAGCCCCTGTGTTCCTCCTCTTTGTGACATCACAATGGGGGCAGCAAAACATTCCCCCTCTTTGTGACACCACAGCCATTGCAGCCCCTGTGTTCCCCCTCTTTGTGACATCACAATGGGGGCAGCACAACATTCCCCCTCTTTGTGACACCACAGCCATTGCAGCCCCTGTGTTCCTCCTCTTTGTGACATCACAATGGGGGCAGCAAAACATTCCCCCTCTTTGTGACACCACAGCCGTGCCAGCCCCAGCGTTACCTCCCTGGAGACGCCCAAAGGGAAGCGTCCTGAGCTGCGTCTAAGCAACAAAACTGACCGGCCACTGAACTGCTCTGGCTGGGACTGATGGGCATTTATTTCTCTGCACACAGCTCGAGGAAAATCACCTTGGCCACCCCCACAGTGCCACAGGCCTGTTTCAGATACACTTACTCAGCCCCGCCCAGAGCTGCTAGGGGGGAGTCGTTCAAAGAAAGAAACAAAAACCGCCAAAAGAAGAAGACTTCTTGGCCCCCAGCTGAGCAGCTCCCTCCCTCAGCACTTCCACCTGCACACAAACAGCACCTGAGACTGCAAGCAATCAGCAGTCCTCAGCTCCATCTGCAGCAAAAGTAGCTTGAGGACAGCCTTGCAGCAGCACTTCTCTCACCCCTGTGCAAAAGGCCCCTGGGCAGGCACTCACGGGCCCTGGCAAAGGGCAAGGCTCAGGGCCTCCGCCCGCAGGGAAGAAAAGGCCTCTCAATTGGCCGCTGCTGGCCCGTCAAGCCTGCTCCCAGGCTGCTTCACAGGCAGCATCCTTTGCTAGGACTGCACAAAGCTGACAGTCACCTCTGCCTTCTCCACACTCCATGTTCACAAGCTGCCTGCCAGAAGAAAGTTAGGCGCAGCCCCTGGGCCACAATCCTACTTGGCCCAGGGCACAGCGCCGGCAAGGTGTGTGTGCACCCGGCCTTTGCTGCAGCCGCAAGGAGATCTCCTGCCTCAGCCTCACCTTTCCTGCTCGGCCAGGCTCCCGAGGGCCCCAGCAGCAGGAAATTGGCCCAGCTGCCTGGCACCGGTGCTGGCAAAGGTACCACCTAGGCACTGCAGGTGCTGCCATTTGCCTGGACCAGGACACCAGGCCCTGGAAACTGCCACGTCTGGGCACTGCCGGGGGCAGCAAACATCAGATTCCAGTCAAGCTCCAGATGCTAGTAATGACAACACCAGGACTCTCTCTCTCTTTCTTTCTTTCTTGCTTTCTTGCTTTCTTTCTTGCTTTCTTTCTTGCTTTCTTTCTTGCTTTCTTGCTTTCTTGCTTTCTTGCCTTCTGGCTTTCTTTTCCTCCCCCTTTCCAAATCCCTGCAACTTCACCTCAGTCCTCCACACCTCCGCACTTTTTCCTTAGCCCTCCCAATTAAACTGACACGGCCTACAAAACACTTCAAGGATCCAAACTTACTAAAAGAAAGACCACGGCACCCCCTGCATTCCCACTCTGTGACACCACAGCCATTGCAGCCCCTGTGTTCCTCCTCTTTGTGACATCACAATGGGGGCAGCACAACATTCCCCCTCTTTGTGACACCACAGCCATTGCAGCCCCAGCGTTCCCCCGCATTGTGACATCACAATGGGGGCAGCACAACATTCCCCCTCTTTGTGACACCACAGCCATTGCAGCCCCTGTGCTCCCCCTCTTTGTGACATCACAATGGGGGCAGCAAAACATTCCCCCTCTTTGTGACACCACAGCCATTGCAGCCCCTGTGTTCCCCCTCTTTGTGACATCACAATGGGGGCAGCAAAACATTCCCCCTCTTTGTGACACCACAGCCATTGCAGCCCCTGTGTTCCTCCTCTTTGTGACATCACAATGGGGGCAGCAAAACATTCCCCCTCTTTGTGACACCACAGCCGTGCCAGCCCCAGCGTTACCTCCCTGGAGACGCCCAAAGGGAAGCGTCCTGAGCTGCGTCTAAGCAACAAAACTGACCGGCCACTGAACTGCTCTGGCTGGGACTGATGGGCATTTATTTCTCTGCACACAGCTCGAGGAAAATCACCTTGGCCACCCCCACAGTGCCACAGGCCTGTTTCAGATACACTTACTCAGCCCCGCCCAGAGCTGCTAGGGGGGAGTCGTTCAAAGAAAGAAACAAAAACCGCCAAAAGAAGAAGACTTCTTGGCCCCCAGCTGAGCTGCTCCCTCCCTCAGCACTTGCACCTGCACACAAACAGCACCTGAGACTGCAAGCAATCAGCAGTCCTCAGCTCCATCTGCAGCAAAAGTAGCTTGAGGACAGCCTTGCAGCAGCACTTCTCTCACCCCTGTGCAAAAGGCCCCTGGGCAGGCACTCACGGGCCCTGGCAAAGGGCAAGGCTCAGGGCCTCCGCCCGCAGGGAAGAAAAGGCCTCTCAATTGGCCGCTGCTGGCCCGTCAAGCCTGCTCCCAGGCTGCTTCACAGGCAGCATCCTTTGCTAGGACTGCACAAAGCTGACAGTCACCTCTGCCTTCTCCACACTCCATGTTCACAAGCTGCCTGCCAGAAGAAAGTTAGGCGCAGCCCCTGGGCCACAATCCTACTTGGCCCAGGGCACAGCGCCGGCAAGGTGTGTGTGCACCCGGCCTTTGCTGCAGCCGCAAGGAGATCTCCTGCCTCAGCCTCACCTTTCCTGCTCGGCCAGGCTCCCGAGGGCCCCAGCAGCAGGAAATTGGCCCAGCTGCCTGGCACCGGTGCCGGCAAAGGTACCACCTAGGCACTGCAGGTGCTGCCAATTGCCTGGACCAGGACACCAGGCCCTGGAAACTGCCACGTCTGGGCACTGCCGGGGGCAGCAAACATCAGATTCCAGTCAAGCTCCAGATGCTAGTAATGACAACACCAGGACTCTCTCTCTCTTTCTTTCTTTCTTTCTTTCTTTCTTTCTTTCTTTCTTTCTTGCTTTCTTTCTTGCTTTCTTTCTTGCTTTCTTTCTTGCTTTCTTTCTTGCTTTCTTTCTTGCTTTCTTGCTTTCTTGCTTTCTTTCTTGCTTTCTTGCTTTCTGGCTTTCTTTTCCTCCCCCTTTCCAAATCCCTGCAACTTCACCTCAGTCCTCCACACCTCCGCACTTTTTCCTTAGCCCTCCCAATTAAACTGACACGGCCTACAAAACACTTCAAGGATCCAAACTTACTAAAAGAAAGACCACGGCACCCCCTGCATTCCCACTCTGTGACACCACAGCCATTGCAGCCCCTGTGTTCCTCCTCTTTGTGACATCACAATGGGGGCAGCACAACATTCCCCCTCTTTGTGACACCACAGCCGTGCCAGCCCCAGCGTTCCCCCTCATTGTGACATCACAATGGGGGCAGCACAACATTCCCCCTCTTTGTGACACCACAGCCATTGCAGCCCCTGTGCTCCCCCTCTTTGTGACATCACAATGGGGGCAGCAAAACATTCCCCCTCTTTGTGACACCACAGCCATTGCAGCCCCTGTGCTCCCCCTCTTTGTGACATCACAATGGGGGCAGCACAACATTCCCCCTCTTTGTGACACCACAGCCATTGCAGCCCCTGTGTTCCCCCTCTTTGTGACATCACAATGGGGGCAGCAAAACATTCCCCCTCTTTGTGACACCACAGCCGTGCCAGCCCCAGCGTTACCTCCCTGGAGACGCCCAAAGGGAAGCGTCCTGAGCTGCGTCTAAGCAACAAAACTGACCGGCCACTGAACTGCTCTGGCTGGGACTGATGGGCATTTATTTCTCTGCACACAGCTCGAGGAAAATCACCTTGGCCACCCCCACAGTGCCACAGGCCTGTTTCAGATACACTTACTCAGCCCCGCCCAGAGCTGCTAGGGGGGAGTCGTTCAAAGAAAGAAACAAAAACCGCCAAAAGAAGAAGACTTCTTGGCCCCCAGCTGAGCAGCTCCCTCCCTCAGCACTTCCACCTGCACACAAACAGCACCTGAGACTGCAAGCAATCAGCAGTCCTCAGCTCCATCTGCAGCAAAAGTAGCTTGAGGACAGCCTTGCAGCAGCACTTCTCTCACCCCTGTGCAAAAGGCCCCTGGGCAGGCACTCACGGGCCCTGGCAAAGGGCAAGGCTCAGGGCCTCAGCCCGCAGGGAAGAAAAGGCCTCTCAATTGGCCGCTGCTGGCCCGTCAAGCCTGCTCCCAGGCTGCTTCACAGGCAGCATCCTTTGCTAGGACTGCACAAAGCTGACAGTCACCTCTGCCTTCTCCACACTCCATGTTCACAAGCTGCCTGCCAGAAGAAAGTTAGGCGCAGCCCCTGGGCCACAATCCTACTTGGCCCAGGGCACAGCGCCGGCAAGGTGTGTGTGCACCCGGCCTTTGCTGCAGCCGCAAGGAGATCTCCTGCCTCAGCCTCACCTTTCCTGCTCGGCCAGGCTCCTGAGGGCCCCAGCAGCAGGAAATTGGCCCAGCTGCCTGGCACCGGTGCTGGCAAAGGTACCACCTAGGCACTGCAGGTGCTGCCAATTGCCTGGACCAGGACACCAGGCCCTGGAAACTGCCACGTCTGGGCACTGCCGGGGGCAGCAAACATCAGATTCCAGTCAAGCTCCAGATGCTAGTAATGACAACACCAGGACTCTCTCTCTCTTTCTTTCTTTCTTGCTTTCTTTCTTGCTTTCTTTCTTGCTTTCTTTCTTGCTTTCTTGCTTTCTTGCTTTCTTGCCTTCTGGCTTTCTTTTCCTCCCCCTTTCCAAATCCCTGCAACTTCACCTCAGTCCTCCACACCTCCGCACTTTTTCCTTAGCCCTCCCAATTAAACTGACACGGCCTACAAAACACTTCAAGGATCCAAACTTACTAAAAGAAAGACCACGGCACCCCCTGCATTCCCACTCTGTGACACCACAGCCATTGCAGCCCCTGTGTTCCTCCTCTTTGTGACATCACAATGGGGGCAGCACAACATTCCCCCTCTTTGTGACACCACAGCCATTGCAGCCCCAGCGTTCCCCCGCATTGTGACATCACAATGGGGGCAGCACAACATTCCCCCTCTTTGTGACACCACAGCCATTGCAGCCCCTGTGCTCCCCCTCTTTGTGACATCACAATGGGGGCAGCAAAACATTCCCCCTCTTTGTGACACCACAGCCATTGCAGCCCCTGTGTTCCTCCTCTTTGTGACATCACAATGGGGGCAGCAAAACATTCCCCCTCTTTGTGACACCACAGCCATTGCAGCCCCTGTGTTCCTCCTCTTTGTGACATCACAATGGGGGCAGCACAACATTCCCCCTCTTTGTGACACCACAGCCATTGCAGCCCCTGTGTTCCTCCTCTTTGTGACATCACAATGGGGGCAGCAAAACATTCCCCCTCTTTGTGACACCACAGCCGTGCCAGCCCCAGCGTTACCTCCCTGGAGACGCCCAAAGGGAAGCGTCCTGAGCTGCGTCTAAGCAACAAAACTGACCGGCCACTGAACTGCTCTGGCTGGGACTGATGGGCATTTATTTCTCTGCACACAGCTCGAGGAAAATCACCTTGGCCACCCCCACAGTGCCACAGGCCTGTTTCAGATACACTTACTCAGCCCCGCCCAGAGCTGCTAGGGGGGAGTCGTTCAAAGAAAGAAACAAAAACCGCCAAAAGAAGAAGACTTCTTGGCCCCCAGCTGAGCTGCTCCCTCCCTCAGCACTTGCACCTGCACACAAACAGCACCTGAGACTGCAAGCAATCAGCAGTCCTCAGCTCCATCTGCAGCAAAAGTAGCTTGAGGACAGCCTTGCAGCAGCACTTCTCTCACCCCTGTGCAAAAGGCCCCTGGGCAGGCACTCACGGGCCCTGGCAAAGGGCAAGGCTCAGGGCCTCCGCCCGCAGGGAAGAAAAGGCCTCTCAATTGGCCGCTGCTGGCCCGTCAAGCCTGCTCCCAGGCTGCTTCACAGGCAGCATCCTTTGCTAGGACTGCACAAAGCTGACAGTCACCTCTGCCTTCTCCACACTCCATGTTCACAAGCTGCCTGCCAGAAGAAAGTTAGGCGCAGCCCCTGGGCCACAATCCTACTTGGCCCAGGGCACAGCGCCGGCAAGGTGTGTGTGCACCCGGCCTTTGCTGCAGCCGCAAGGAGATCTCCTGCCTCAGCCTCACCTTTCCTGCTCGGCCAGGCTCCCGAGGGCCCCAGCAGCAGGAAATTGGCCCAGCTGCCTGGCACCGGTGCTGGCAAAGGTACCACCTAGGCACTGCAGGTGCTGCCAATTGCCTGGACCAGGACACCAGGCCCTGGAAACTGCCACGTCTGGGCACTGCCGGGGGCAGCAAACATCAGATTCCAGTCAAGCTCCAGATGCTAGTAATGACAACACCAGGACTCTCTCTCTCTTTCTTTCTTTCTTGCTTTCTTGCTTTCTTTCTTGCTTTCTTTCTTGCTTTCTTTCTTGCTTTCTTGCTTTCTTGCTTTCTTGCCTTCTGGCTTTCTTTTCCTCCCCCTTTCCAAATCCCTGCAACTTCACCTCAGTCCTCCACACCTCCGCACTTTTTCCTTAGCCCTCCCAATTAAACTGACACGGCCTACAAAACACTTCAAGGATCCAAACTTACTAAAAGAAAGACCACGGCACCCCCTGCATTCCCACTCTGTGACACCACAGCCATTGCAGCCCCTGTGTTCCTCCTCTTTGTGACATCACAATGGGGGCAGCACAACATTCCCCCTCTTTGTGACACCACAGCCATTGCAGCCCCAGCGTTCCCCCTCTTTGTGACATCACAATGGGGGCAGCACAACATTCCCCCTCTTTGTGACACCACAGCCATTGCAGCCCCTGTGCTCCCCCTCTTTGTGACATCACAATGGGGGCAGCAAAACATTCCCCCTCTTTGTGACACCACAGCCATTGCAGCCCCTGTGTTCCCCCTCTTTGTGACATCACAATGGGGGCAGCAAAACATTCCCCCTCTTTGTGACACCACAGCCATTGCAGCCCCTGTGTTCTCCCTCTTTGTGACATCACAATGGGGGCAGCACAACATTCCCCCTCTTTGTGACACCACAGCCATTGCAGCCCCTGTGTTCCTCCTCTTTGTGACATCACAATGGGGGCAGCAAAACATTCCCCCTCTTTGTGACACCACAGCCGTGCCAGCCCCAGCGTTACCTCCCTGGAGACGCCCAAAGGGAAGCGTCCTGAGCTGCGTCTAAGCAACAAAACTGACCGGCCACTGAACTGCTCTGGCTGGGACTGATGGGCATTTATTTCTCTGCACACAGCTCGAGGAAAATCACCTTGGCCACCCCCACAGTGCCACAGGCCTGTTTCAGATACACTTACTCAGCCCCGCCCAGAGCTGCTAGGGGGGAGTCGTTCAAAGAAAGAAACAAAAACCGCCAAAAGAAGAAGACTTCTTGGCCCCCAGCTGAGCTGCTCCCTCCCTCAGCACTTGCACCTGCACACAAACAGCACCTGAGACTGCAAGCAATCAGCAGTCCTCAGCTCCATCTGCAGCAAAAGTAGCTTGAGGACAGCCTTGCAGCAGCACTTCTCTCACCCCTGTGCAAAAGGCCCCTGGGCAGGCACTCACGGGCCCTGGCAAAGGGCAAGGCTCAGGGCCTCCGCCCGCAGGGAAGAAAAGGCCTCTCAATTGGCCGCTGCTGGCCCGTCAAGCCTGCTCCCAGGCTGCTTCACAGGCAGCATCCTTTGCTAGGACTGCACAAAGCTGACAGTCACCTCTGCCTTCTCCACACTCCATGTTCACAAGCTGCCTGCCAGAAGAAAGTTAGGCGCAGCCCCTGGGCCACAATCCTACTTGGCCCAGGGCACAGCGCCGGCAAGGTGTGTGTGCACCCGGCCTTTGCTGCAGCCGCAAGGAGATCTCCTGCCTCAGCCTCACCTTTCCTGCTCGGCCAGGCTCCCGAGGGCCCCAGCAGCAGGAAATTGGCCCAGCTGCCTGGCACCGGTGCCGGCAAAGGTACCACCTAGGCACTGCAGGTGCTGCCAATTGCCTGGACCAGGACACCAGGCCCTGGAAACTGCCACGTCTGGGCACTGCCGGGGGCAGCAAACATCAGATTCCAGTCAAGCTCCAGATGCTAGTAATGACAACACCAGGACTCTCTCTCTCTTTCTTTCTTTCTTGCTTTCTTGCTTTCTTTCTTGCTTTCTTTCTTGCTTTCTTGCTTTCTTTCTTGCTTTCTTTCTTGCTTTCTTTCTTGCTTTCTTGCTTTCTTGCTTTCTTTCTTGCTTTCTTGCTTTCTGGCTTTCTTTTCCTCCCCCTTTCCAAATCCCTGCAACTTCACCTCAGTCCTCCACACCTCCGCACTTTTTCCTTAGCCCTCCCAATTAAACTGACACGGCCTACAAAACACTTCAAGGATCCAAACTTACTAAAAGAAAGACCACGGCACCCCCTGCATTCCCACTCTGTGACACCACAGCCATTGCAGCCCCTGTGTTCCTCCTCTTTGTGACATCACAATGGGGGCAGCACAACATTCCCCCTCTTTGTGACACCACAGCCATTGCAGCCCCAGCGTTCCCCCGCATTGTGACATCACAATGGGGGCAGCACAACATTCCCCCTCTTTGTGACACCACAGCCATTGCAGCCCCTGTGCTCCCCCTCTTTGTGACATCACAATGGGGGCAGCAAAACATTCCCCCTCTTTGTGACACCACAGCCATTGCAGCCCCTGTGTTCCCCCTCTTTGTGACATCACAATGGGGGCAGCAAAACATTCCCCCTCTTTGTGACACCACAGCCATTGCAGCCCCTGTGTTCTCCCTCTTTGTGACATCACAATGGGGGCAGCACAACATTCCCCCTCTTTGTGACACCACAGCCATTGCAGCCCCTGTGTTCCTCCTCTTTGTGACATCACAATGGGGGCAGCAAAACATTCCCCCTCTTTGTGACACCACAGCCGTGCCAGCCCCAGCGTTACCTCCCTGGAGACGCCCAAAGGGAAGCGTCCTGAGCTGCGTCTAAGCAACAAAACTGACCGGCCACTGAACTGCTCTGGCTGGGACTGATGGGCATTTATTTCTCTGCACACAGCTCGAGGAAAATCACCTTGGCCACCCCCACAGTGCCACAGGCCTGTTTCAGATACACTTACTCAGCCTCGCCCAGAGCTGCTAGGGGGGAGTCGTTCAAAGAAAGAAACAAAAACCGCCAAAAGAAGAAGACTTCTTGGCCCCCAGCTGAGCTGCTCCCTCCCTCAGCACTTCCACCTGCACACAAACAGCACCTGAGACTGCAAGCAATCAGCAGTCCTCAGCTCCATCTGCAGCAAAAGTAGCTTGAGGACAGCCTTGCAGCAGCACTTCTCTCACCCCTGTGCAAAAGGCCCCTGGGCAGGCACTCACGGGCCCTGGCAAAGGGCAAGGCTCAGGGCCTCCGCCCGCAGGGAAGAAAAGGCCTCTCAATTGGCCGCTGCTGGCCCGTCAAGCCTGCTCCCAGGCTGCTTCACAGGCAGCATCCTTTGCTAGGACTGCACAAAGCTGACAGTCACCTCTGCCTTCTCCACACTCCATGTTCACAAGCTGCCTGCCAGAAGAAAGTTAGGCGCAGCCCCTGGGCCACAATCCTACTTGGCCCAGGGCACAGCGCCGGCAAGGTGTGTGTGCACCCGGCCTTTGCTGCAGCCGCAAGGAGATCTCCTGCCTCAGCCTCACCTTTCCTGCTCGGCCAGGCTCCCGAGGGCCCCAGCAGCAGGAAATTGGCCCAGCTGCCTGGCACCGGTGCTGGCAAAGGTACCACCTAGGCACTGCAGGTGCTGCCAATTGCCTGGACCAGGACACCAGGCCCTGGAAACTGCCACGTCTGGGCACTGCCGGGGGCAGCAAACATCAGATTCCAGTCAAGCTCCAGATGCTAGTAATGACAACACCAGGACTCTCTCTCTCTTTCTTTCTTTCTTGCTTTCTTGCTTTCTTTCTTGCTTTCTTTCTTGCTTTCTTTCTTGCTTTCTTGCTTTCTTGCTTTCATGCTTTCTGGCTTTCTTTTCCTCCCCCTTTCCAAATCCCTGCAACTTCACCTCAGTCCTCCACACCTCCGCACTTTTTCCTTAGCCCTCCCAATTAAACTGACACGGCCTACAAAACACTTCAAGGATCCAAACTTACTAAAAGAAAGACCACGGCACCCCCTGCATTCCCACTCTGTGACACCACAGCCATTGCAGCCCCTGTGTTCCTCCTCTTTGTGACATCACAATGGGGGCAGCACAACATTCCCCCTCTTTGTGACACCACAGCCGTGCCAGCCCCAGCGTTCCCCCTCATTGTGACATCACAATGGGGGCAGCACAACATTCCCCCTCTTTGTGACACCACAGCCATTGCAGCCCCTGTGCTCCCCCTCTTTGTGACATCACAATGGGGGCAGCAAAACATTCCCCCTCTTTGTGACACCACAGCCATTGCAGCCCCTGTGTTCTCCCTCTTTGTGACATCACAATGGGGGCAGCACAACATTCCCCCTCTTTGTGACACCACAGCCATTGCAGCCCCTGTGTTCCTCCTCTTTGTGACATCACAATGGGGGCAGCAAAACATTCCCCCTCTTTGTGACACCACAGCCGTGCCAGCCCCAGCCTTACCTCCCTGGAGACGCCCAAAGGGAAGCGTCCTGAGCTGCGTCTAAGCAACAAAACTGACCGGCCACTGAACTGCTCTGGCTGGGACTGATGGGCATTTATTTCTCTGCACACAGCTCGAGGAAAATCACCTTGGCCACCCCCACAGTGCCACAGGCCTGTTTCAGATACACTTACTCAGCCCCGCCCAGAGCTGCTAGGGGGGAGTCGTTCAAAGAAAGAAACAAAAACCGCCAAAAGAAGAAGACTTCTTGGCCCCCAGCTGAGCTGCTCCCTCCCTCAGCACTTGCACCTGCACACAAACAGCACCTGAGACTGCAAGCAATCAGCAGTCCTCAGCTCCATCTGCAGCAAAAGTAGCTTGAGGACAGCCTTGCAGCAGCACTTCTCTCACCCCTGTGCAAAAGGCCCCTGGGCAGGCACTCACGGGCCCTGGCAAAGGGCAAGGCTCAGGGCCTCCGCCCGCAGGGAAGAAAAGGCCTCTCAATTGGCCGCTGCTGGCCCGTCAAGCCTGCTCCCAGGCTGCTTCACAGGCAGCATCCTTTGCTAGGACTGCACAAAGCTGACAGTCACCTCTGCCTTCTCCACACTCCATGTTCACAAGCTGCCTGCCAGAAGAAAGTTAGGCGCAGCCCCTGGGCCACAATCCTACTTGGCCCAGGGCACAGCGCCGGCAAGGTGTGTGTGCACCCGGCCTTTGCTGCAGCCGCAAGGAGATCTCCTGCCTCAGCCTCACCTTTCCTGCTCGGCCAGGCTCCCGAGGGCCCCAGCAGCAGGAAATTGGCCCAGCTGCCTGGCACCGGTGCCGGCAAAGGTACCACCTAGGCACTGCAGGTGCTGCCAATTGCCTGGACCAGGACACCAGGCCCTGGAAACTGCCACGTCTGGGCACTGCCGGGGGCAGCAAACATCAGATTCCAGTCAAGCTCCAGATGCTAGTAATGACAACACCAGGACTCTCTCTCTCTTTCTTTCTTTCTTTCTTTCTTGCTTTCTTTCTTGCTTTCTTTCTTGCTTTCTTGCTTTCTTTCTTGCTTTCTTTCTTGCTTTCTTTCTTGCTTTCTTGCTTTCTTGCTTTCTTTCTTGCTTTCTTGCTTTCTGGCTTTCTTTTCCTCCCCCTTTCCAAATCCCTGCAACTTCACCTCAGTCCTCCACACCTCCGCACTTTTTCCTTAGCCCTCCCAATTAAACTGACACGGCCTACAAAACACTTCAAGGATCCAAACTTACTAAAAGAAAGACCACGGCACCCCCTGCATTCCCACTCTGTGACACCACAGCCATTGCAGCCCCTGTGTTCCTCCTCTTTGTGACATCACAATGGGGGCAGCACAACATTCCCCCTCTTTGTGACACCACAGCCATTGCAGCCCCAGCGTTCCCCCGCATTGTGACATCACAATGGGGGCAGCACAACATTCCCCCTCTTTGTGACACCACAGCCATTGCAGCCCCTGTGCTCCCCCTCTTTGTGACATCACAATGGGGGCAGCAAAACATTCCCCCTCTTTGTGACACCACAGCCATTGCAGCCCCTGTGTTCCCCCTCTTTGTGACATCACAATGGGGGCAGCAAAACATTCCCCCTCTTTGTGACACCACAGCCATTGCAGCCCCTGTGTTCCTCCTCTTTGTGACATCACAATGGGGGCAGCACAACATTCCCCCTCTTTGTGACACCACAGCCATTGCAGCCCCTGTGTTCCTCCTCTTTGTGACATCACAATGGGGGCAGCAAAACATTCCCCCTCTTTGTGACACCACAGCCGTGCCAGCCCCAGCGTTACCTCCCTGGAGACGCCCAAAGGGAAGCGTCCTGAGCTGCGTCTAAGCAACAAAACTGACCGGCCACTGAACTGCTCTGGCTGGGACTGATGGGCATTTATTTCTCTGCACACAGCTCGAGGAAAATCACCTTGGCCACCCCCACAGTGCCACAGGCCTGTTTCAGATACACTTACTCAGCCCCGCCCAGAGCTGCTAGGGGGGAGTCGTTCAAAGAAAGAAACAAAAACCGCCAAAAGAAGAAGACTTCTTGGCCCCCAGCTGAGCTGCTCCCTCCCTCAGCACTTGCACCTGCACACAAACAGCACCTGAGACTGCAAGCAATCAGCAGTCCTCAGCTCCATCTGCAGCAAAAGTAGCTTGAGGACAGCCTTGCAGCAGCACTTCTCTCACCCCTGTGCAAAAGGCCCCTGGGCAGGCACTCACGGGCCCTGGCAAAGGGCAAGGCTCAGGGCCTCCGCCCGCAGGGAAGAAAAGGCCTCTCAATTGGCCGCTGCTGGCCCGTCAAGCCTGCTCCCAGGCTGCTTCACAGGCAGCATCCTTTGCTAGGACTGCACAAAGCTGACAGTCACCTCTGCCTTCTCCACACTCCATGTTCACAAGCTGCCTGCCAGAAGAAAGTTAGGCGCAGCCCCTGGGCCACAATCCTACTTGGCCCAGGGCACAGCGCCGGCAAGGTGTGTGTGCACCCGGCCTTTGCTGCAGCCGCAAGGAGATCTCCTGCCTCAGCCTCACCTTTCCTGCTCGGCCAGGCTCCCGAGGGCCCCAGCAGCAGGAAATTGGCCCAGCTGCCTGGCACCGGTGCTGGCAAAGGTACCACCTAGGCACTGCAGGTGCTGCCAATTGCCTGGACCAGGACACCAGGCCCTGGAAACTGCCACGTCTGGGCACTGCCGGGGGCAGCAAACATCAGATTCCAGTCAAGCTCCAGATGCTAGTAATGACAACACCAGGACTCTCTCTCTCTTTCTTTCTTTCTTGCTTTCTTGCTTTCTTTCTTGCTTTCTTTCTTGCTTTCTTTCTTGCTTTCTTGCTTTCTTGCTTTCATGCTTTCTGGCTTTCTTTTCCTCCCCCTTTCCAAATCCCTGCAACTTCACCTCAGTCCTCCACACCTCCGCACTTTTTCCTTAGCCCTCCCAATTAAACTGACACGGCCTACAAAACACTTCAAGGATCCAAACTTACTAAAAGAAAGACCACGGCACCCCCTGCATTCCCACTCTGTGACACCACAGCCATTGCAGCCCCTGTGTTCCTCCTCTTTGTGACATCACAATGGGGGCAGCACAACATTCCCCCTCTTTGTGACACCACAGCCGTGCCAGCCCCAGCGTTCCCCCTCATTGTGACATCACAATGGGGGCAGCACAACATTCCCCCTCTTTGTGACACCACAGCCATTGCAGCCCCTGTGCTCCCCCTCTTTGTGACATCACAATGGGGGCAGCAAAACATTCCCCCTCTTTGTGACACCACAGCCATTGCAGCCCCTGTGCTCCCCCTCTTTGTGACATCACAATGGGGGCAGCACAACATTCCCCCTCTTTGTGACACCACAGCCATTGCAGCCCCTGTGTTCCCCCTCTTTGTGACATCACAATGGGGGCAGCAAAACATTCCCCCTCTTTGTGACACCACAGCCGTGCCAGCCCCAGCGTTACCTCCCTGGAGACGCCCAAAGGGAAGCGTCCTGAGCTGCGTCTAAGCAACAAAACTGACCGGCCACTGAACTGCTCTGGCTGGGACTGATGGGCATTTATTTCTCTGCACACAGCTCGAGGAAAATCACCTTGGCCACCCCCACAGTGCCACAGGCCTGTTTCAGATACACTTACTCAGCCCCGCCCAGAGCTGCTAGGGGGGAGTCGTTCAAAGAAAGAAACAAAAACCGCCAAAAGAAGAAGACTTCTTGGCCCCCAGCTGAGCTGCTCCCTCCCTCAGCACTTGCACCTGCACACAAACAGCACCTGAGACTGCAAGCAATCAGCAGTCCTCAGCTCCATCTGCAGCAAAAGTAGCTTGAGGACAGCCTTGCAGCAGCACTTCTCTCACCCCTGTGCAAAAGGCCCCTGGGCAGGCACTCACGGGCCCTGGCAAAGGGCAAGGCTCAGGGCCTCAGCCCGCAGGGAAGAAAAGGCCTCTCAATTGGCCGCTGCTGGCCCGTCAAGCCTGCTCCCAGGCTGCTTCACAGGCAGCATCCTTTGCTAGGACTGCACAAAGCTGACAGTCACCTCTGCCTTCTCCACACTCCATGTTCACAAGCTGCCTGCCAGAAGAAAGTTAGGCGCAGCCCCTGGGCCACAATCCTACTTGGCCCAGGGCACAGCGCCGGCAAGGTGTGTGTGCACCCGGCCTTTGCTGCAGCCGCAAGGAGATCTCCTGCCTCAGCCTCACCTTTCCTGCTCGGCCAGGCTCCTGAGGGCCCCAGCAGCAGGAAATTGGCCCAGCTGCCTGGCACCGGTGCTGGCAAAGGTACCACCTAGGCACTGCAGGTGCTGCCAATTGCCTGGACCAGGACACCAGGCCCTGGAAACTGCCACGTCTGGGCACTGCCGGGGGCAGCAAACATCAGATTCCAGTCAAGCTCCAGATGCTAGTAATGACAACACCAGGACTCTCTCTCTCTTTCTTTCTTTCTTGCTTTCTTGCTTTCTTTCTTGCTTTCTTTCTTGCTTTCTTTCTTGCTTTCTTGCTTTCTTGCTTTCTTGCCTTCTGGCTTTCTTTTCCTCCCCCTTTCCAAATCCCTGCAACTTCACCTCAGTCCTCCACACCTCCGCACTTTTTCCTTAGCCCTCCCAATTAAACTGACACGGCCTACAAAACACTTCAAGGATCCAAACTTACTAAAAGAAAGACCACGGCACCCCCTGCATTCCCACTCTGTGACACCACAGCCATTGCAGCCCCTGTGTTCCTCCTCTTTGTGACATCACAATGGGGGCAGCACAACATTCCCCCTCTTTGTGACACCACAGCCATTGCAGCCCCAGCGTTCCCCCTCATTGTGACATCACAATGGGGGCAGCACAACATTCCCCCTCTTTGTGACACCACAGCCATTGCAGCCCCTGTGCTCCCCCTCTTTGTGACATCACAATGGGGGCAGCAAAACATTCCCCCTCTTTGTGACACCACAGCCATTGCAGCCCCTGTGTTCCCCCTCTTTGTGACATCACAATGGGGGCAGCAAAACATTCCCCCTCTTTGTGACACCACAGCCATTGCAGCCCCTGTGTTCCTCCTCTTTGTGACATCACAATGGGGGCAGCAAAACATTCCCCCTCTTTGTGACACCACAGCCGTGCCAGCCCCAGCGTTACCTCCCTGGAGACGCCCAAAGGGAAGCGTCCTGAGCTGCGTCTAAGCAACAAAACTGACCGGCCACTGAACTGCTCTGGCTGGGACTGATGGGCATTTATTTCTCTGCACACAGCTCGAGGAAAATCACCTTGGCCACCCCCACAGTGCCACAGGCCTGTTTCAGATACACTTACTCAGCCCCGCCCAGAGCTGCTAGGGGGGAGTCGTTCAAAGAAAGAAACAAAAACCGCCAAAAGAAGAAGACTTCTTGGCCCCCAGCTGAGCTGCTCCCTCCCTCAGCACTTGCACCTGCACACAAACAGCACCTGAGACTGCAAGCAATCAGCAGTCCTCAGCTCCATCTGCAGCAAAAGTAGCTTGAGGACAGCCTTGCAGCAGCACTTCTCTCACCCCTGTGCAAAAGGCCCCTGGGCAGGCACTCACGGGCCCTGGCAAAGGGCAAGGCTCAGGGCCTCCGCCCGCAGGGAAGAAAAGGCCTCTCAATTGGCCGCTGCTGGCCCGTCAAGCCTGCTCCCAGGCTGCTTCACAGGCAGCATCCTTTGCTAGGACTGCACAAAGCTGACAGTCACCTCTGCCTTCTCCACACTCCATGTTCACAAGCTGCCTGCCAGAAGAAAGTTAGGCGCAGCCCCTGGGCCACAATCCTACTTGGCCCAGGGCACAGCGCCGGCAAGGTGTGTGTGCACCCGGCCTTTGCTGCAGCCGCAAGGAGATCTCCTGCCTCAGCCTCACCTTTCCTGCTCGGCCAGGCTCCCGAGGGCCCCAGCAGCAGGAAATTGGCCCAGCTGCCTGGCACCGGTGCCGGCAAAGGTACCACCTAGGCACTGCAGGTGCTGCCAATTGCCTGGACCAGGACACCAGGCCCTGGAAACTGCCACGTCTGGGCACTGCCGGGGGCAGCAAACATCAGATTCCAGTCAAGCTCCAGATGCTAGTAATGACAACACCAGGACTCTCTCTCTCTTTCTTTCTTTCTTTCTTTCTTGCTTTCTTTCTTGCTTTCTTTCTTGCTTTCTTGCTTTCTTTCTTGCTTTCTTTCTTGCTTTCTTTCTTGCTTTCTTTCTTGCTTTCTTGCTTTCTTTCTTGCTTTCTTGCTTTCTGGCTTTCTTTTCCTCCCCCTTTCCAAATCCCTGCAACTTCACCTCAGTCCTCCACACCTCCGCACTTTTTCCTTAGCCCTCCCAATTAAACTGACACGGCCTACAAAACACTTCAAGGATCCAAACTTACTAAAAGAAAGACCACGGCACCCCCTGCATTCCCAATCTGTGACACCACAGCCATTGCAGCCCCTGTGTTCCTCCTCTTTGTGACATCACAATGGGGGCAGCACAACATTCCCCCTCTTTGTGACACCACAGCCATTGCAGCCCCAGCGTTCCCCCGCATTGTGACATCACAATGGGGGCAGCACAACATTCCCCCTCTTTGTGACACCACAGCCATTGCAGCCCCTGTGCTCCCCCTCTTTGTGACATCACAATGGGGGCAGCAAAACATTCCCCCTCTTTGTGACACCACAGCCATTGCAGCCCCTGTGTTCCCCCTCTTTGTGACATCACAATGGGGGCAGCAAAACATTCCCCCTCTTTGTGACACCACAGCCATTGCAGCCCCTGTGTTCCTCCTCTTTGTGACATCACAATGGGGGCAGCACAACATTCCCCCTCTTTGTGACACCACAGCCATTGCAGCCCCTGTGTTCCTCCTCTTTGTGACATCACAATGGGGGCAGCAAAACATTCCCCCTCTTTGTGACACCACAGCCGTGCCAGCCCCAGCGTTACCTCCCTGGAGACGCCCAAAGGGAAGCGTCCTGAGCTGCGTCTAAGCAACAAAACTGACCGGCCACTGAACTGCTCTGGCTGGGACTGATGGGCATTTATTTCTATGCACACAGCTCGAGGAAAATCACCTTGGCCACCCCCACAGTGCCACAGGCCTGTTTCAGATACACTTACTCAGCCCCGCCCAGAGCTGCTAGGGGGGAGTCGTTCAAAGAAAGAAACAAAAACCGCCAAAAGAAGAAGACTTCTTGGCCCCCAACTGAGCTGCTCCCTCCCTCAGCACTTGCACCTGCACACAAACAGCACCTGAGACTGCAAGCAATCAGCAGTCCTCAGCTCCATCTGCAGCAAAAGTAGCTTGAGGACAGCCTTGCAGCAGCACTTCTCTCACCCCTGTGCAAAAGGCCCCTGGGCAGGCACTCACGGGCCCTGGCAAAGGGCAAGGCTCAGGGCCTCCGCCCGCAGGGAAGAAAAGGCCTCTCAATTGGCCGCTGCTGGCCCGTCAAGCCTGCTCCCAGGCTGCTTCACAGGCAGCATCCTTTGCTAGGACTGCACAAAGCTGACAGTCACCTCTGCCTTCTCCACACTCCATGTTCACAAGCTGCCTGCCAGAAGAAAGTTAGGCGCAGCCCCTGGGCCACAATCCTACTTGGCCCAGGGCACAGCGCCGGCAAGGTGTGTGTGCACCCGGCCTTTGCTGCAGCCGCAAGGAGATCTCCTGCCTCAGCCTCACCTTTCCTGCTCGGCCAGGCTCCCGAGGGCCCCAGCAGCAGGAAATTGGCCCAGCTGCCTGGCACCGGTGCTGGCAAAGGTACCACCTAGGCACTGCAGGTGCTGCCAATTGCCTGGACCAGGACACCAGGCCCTGGAAACTGCCACGTCTGGGCACTGCCGGGGGCAGCAAACATCAGATTCCAGTCAAGCTCCAGATGCTAGTAATGACAACACCAGGACTCTCTCTCTCTTTCTTTCTTTCTTGCTTTCTTGCTTTCTTTCTTGCTTTCTTTCTTGCTTTCTTTCTTGCTTTCTTGCTTTCTTGCTTTCATGCTTTCTGGCTTTCTTTTCCTCCCCCTTTCCAAATCCCTGCAACTTCACCTCAGTCCTCCACACCTCCGCACTTTTTCCTTAGCCCTCCCAATTAAACTGACACGGCCTACAAAACACTTCAAGGATCCAAACTTACTAAAAGAAAGACCACGGCACCCCCTGCATTCCCACTCTGTGACACCACAGCCATTGCAGCCCCTGTGTTCCTCCTCTTTGTGACATCACAATGGGGGCAGCACAACATTCCCCCTCTTTGTGACACCACAGCCGTGCCAGCCCCAGCGTTCCCCCTCATTGTGACATCACAATGGGGGCAGCACAACATTCCCCCTCTTTGTGACACCACAGCCATTGCAGCCCCTGTGCTCCCCCTCTTTGTGACATCACAATGGGGGCAGCAAAACATTCCCCCTCTTTGTGACACCACAGCCATTGCAGCCCCTGTGTTCTCCCTCTTTGTGACATCACAATGGGGGCAGCACAACATTCCCCCTCTTTGTGACACCACAGCCATTGCAGCCCCTGTGTTCCTCCTCTTTGTGACATCACAATGGGGGCAGCAAAACATTCCCCCTCTTTGTGACACCACAGCCGTTCCAGCCCCAGCCTTACCTCCCTGGAGACGCCCAAAGGGAAGCGTCCTGAGCTGCGTCTAAGCAACAAAACTGACCGGCCACTGAACTGCTCTGGCTGGGACTGATGGGCATTTATTTCTCTGCACACAGCTCGAGGAAAATCACCTTGGCCACCCCCACAGTGCCACAGGCCTGTTTCAGATACACTTACTCAGCCCCGCCCAGAGCTGCTAGGGGGGAGTCGTTCAAAGAAAGAAACAAAAACCGCCAAAAGAAGAAGACTTCTTGGCCCCCAGCTGAGCTGCTCCCTCCCTCAGCACTTGCACCTGCACACAAACAGCACCTGAGACTGCAAGCAATCAGCAGTCCTCAGCTCCATCTGCAGCAAAAGTAGCTTGAGGACAGCCTTGCAGCAGCACTTCTCTCACCCCTGTGCAAAAGGCCCCTGGGCAGGCACTCACGGGCCCTGGCAAAGGGCAAGGCTCAGGGCCTCCGCCCGCAGGGAAGAAAAGGCCTCTCAATTGGCCGCTGCTGGCCCGTCAAGCCTGCTCCCAGGCTGCTTCACAGGCAGCATCCTTTGCTAGGACTGCACAAAGCTGACAGTCACCTCTGCCTTCTCCACACTCCATGTTCACAAGCTGCCTGCCAGAAGAAAGTTAGGCGCAGCCCCTGGGCCACAATCCTACTTGGCCCAGGGCACAGCGCCGGCAAGGTGTGTGTGCACCCGGCCTTTGCTGCAGCCGCAAGGAGATCTCCTGCCTCAGCCTCACCTTTCCTGCTCGGCCAGGCTCCCGAGGGCCCCAGCAGCAGGAAATTGGCCCAGCTGCCTGGCACCGGTGCCGGCAAAGGTACCACCTAGGCACTGCAGGTGCTGCCAATTGCCTGGACCAGGACACCAGGCCCTGGAAACTGCCACGTCTGGGCACTGCCGGGGGCAGCAAACATCAGATTCCAGTCAAGCTCCAGATGCTAGTAATGACAACACCAGGACTCTCTCTCTCTTTCTTTCTTTCTTTCTTTCTTGCTTTCTTTCTTGCTTTCTTTCTTGCTTTCTTGCTTTCTTTCTTGCTTTCTTTCTTGCTTTCTTTCTTGCTTTCTTGCTTTCTTGCTTTCTTTCTTGCTTTCTTGCTTTCTGGCTTTCTTTTCCTCCCCCTTTCCAAATCCCTGCAACTTCACCTCAGTCCTCCACACCTCCGCACTTTTTCCTTAGCCCTCCCAATTAAACTGACACGGCCTACAAAACACTTCAAGGATCCAAACTTACTAAAAGAAAGACCACGGCACCCCCTGCATTCCCACTCTGTGACACCACAGCCATTGCAGCCCCTGTGTTCCTCCTCTTTGTGACATCACAATGGGGGCAGCACAACATTCCCCCTCTTTGTGACACCACAGCCATTGCAGCCCCAGCGTTCCCCCGCATTGTGACATCACAATGGGGGCAGCACAACATTCCCCCTCTTTGTGACACCACAGCCATTGCAGCCCCTGTGCTCCCCCTCTTTGTGACATCACAATGGGGGCAGCAAAACATTCCCCCTCTTTGTGACACCACAGCCATTGCAGCCCCTGTGTTCCCCCTCTTTGTGACATCACAATGGGGGCAGCAAAACATTCCCCCTCTTTGTGACACCACAGCCATTGCAGCCCCTGTGTTCCTCCTCTTTGTGACATCACAATGGGGGCAGCACAACATTCCCCCTCTTTGTGACACCACAGCCATTGCAGCCCCTGTGTTCCTCCTCTTTGTGACATCACAATGGGGGCAGCAAAACATTCCCCCTCTTTGTGACACCACAGCCGTGCCAGCCCCAGCGTTACCTCCCTGGAGACGCCCAAAGGGAAGCGTCCTGAGCTGCGTCTAAGCAACAAAACTGACCGGCCACTGAACTGCTCTGGCTGGGACTGATGGGCATTTATTTCTCTGCACACAGCTCGAGGAAAATCACCTTGGCCACCCCCACAGTGCCACAGGCCTGTTTCAGATACACTTACTCAGCCCCGCCCAGAGCTGCTAGGGGGGAGTCGTTCAAAGAAAGAAACAAAAACCGCCAAAAGAAGAAGACTTCTTGGCCCCCAGCTGAGCTGCTCCCTCCCTCAGCACTTGCACCTGCACACAAACAGCACCTGAGACTGCAAGCAATCAGCAGTCCTCAGCTCCATCTGCAGCAAAAGTAGCTTGAGGACAGCCTTGCAGCAGCACTTCTCTCACCCCTGTGCAAAAGGCCCCTGGGCAGGCACTCACGGGCCCTGGCAAAGGGCAAGGCTCAGGGCCTCCGCCCGCAGGGAAGAAAAGGCCTCTCAATTGGCCGCTGCTGGCCCGTCAAGCCTGCTCCCAGGCTGCTTCACAGGCAGCATCCTTTGCTAGGACTGCACAAAGCTGACAGTCACCTCTGCCTTCTCCACACTCCATGTTCACAAGCTGCCTGCCAGAAGAAAGTTAGGCGCAGCCCCTGGGCCACAATCCTACTTGGCCCAGGGCACAGCGCCGGCAAGGTGTGTGTGCACCCGGCCTTTGCTGCAGCCGCAAGGAGATCTCCTGCCTCAGCCTCACCTTTCCTGCTCGGCCAGGCTCCCGAGGGCCCCAGCAGCAGGAAATTGGCCCAGCTGCCTGGCACCGGTGCTGGCAAAGGTACCACCTAGGCACTGCAGGTGCTGCCAATTGCCTGGACCAGGACACCAGGCCCTGGAAACTGCCACGTCTGGGCACTGCCGGGGGCAGCAAACATCAGATTCCAGTCAAGCTCCAGATGCTAGTAATGACAACACCAGGACTCTCTCTCTCTTTCTTTCTTTCTTGCTTTCTTGCTTTCTTTCTTGCTTTCTTTCTTGCTTTCTTTCTTGCTTTCTTGCTTTCTTGCTTTCATGCTTTCTGGCTTTCTTTTCCTCCCCCTTTCCAAATCCCTGCAACTTCACCTCAGTCCTCCACACCTCCGCACTTTTTCCTTAGCCCTCCCAATTAAACTGACACGGCCTACAAAACACTTCAAGGATCCAAACTTACTAAAAGAAAGACCACGGCACCCCCTGCATTCCCACTCTGTGACACCACAGCCATTGCAGCCCCTGTGTTCCTCCTCTTTGTGACATCACAATGGGGGCAGCACAACATTCCCCCTCTTTGTGACACCACAGCCGTGCCAGCCCCAGCGTTCCCCCTCATTGTGACATCACAATGGGGGCAGCACAACATTCCCCCTCTTTGTGACACCACAGCCATTGCAGCCCCTGTGCTCCCCCTCTTTGTGACATCACAATGGGGGCAGCAAAACATTCCCCTCTTTGTGACACCACAGCCATTGCAGCCCCTGTGCTCCCCCTCTTTGTGACATCACAATGGGGGCAGCACAACATTCCCCCTCTTTGTGACACCACAGCCATTGCAGCCCCTGTGTTCCCCCTCTTTGTGACATCACAATGGGGGCAGCAAAACATTCCCCCTCTTTGTGACACCACAGCCGTGCCAGCCCCAGCGTTACCTCCCTGGAGACGCCCAAAGGGAAGCGTCCTGAGCTGCGTCTAAGCAACAAAACTGACCGGCCACTGAACTGCTCTGGCTGGGACTGATGGGCATTTATTTCTCTGCACACAGCTCGAGGAAAATCACCTTGGCCACCCCCACAGTGCCACAGGCCTGTTTCAGATACACTTACTCAGCCCCGCCCAGAGCTTGCTAGGGGGGAGTCGTTCAAAGAAAGAAACAAAAACCGCCAAAAGAAGAAGACTTCTTGGCCCCCAGCTGAGCTGCTCCCTCCCTCAGCACTTGCACCTGCACACAAACAGCACCTGAGACTGCAAGCAATCAGCAGTCCTCAGCTCCATCTGCAGCAAAAGTAGCTTGAGGACAGCCTTGCAGCAGCACTTCTCTCACCCCTGTGCAAAAGGCCCCTGGGCAGGCACTCACGGGCCCTGGCAAAGGGCAAGGCTCAGGGCCTCCGCCCGCAGGGAAGAAAAGGCCTCTCAATTGGCCGCTGCTGGCCCGTCAAGCCTGCTCCCAGGCTGCTTCACAGGCAGCATCCTTTGCTAGGACTGCACAAAGCTGACAGTCACCTCTGCCTTCTCCACACTCCATGTTCACAAGCTGCCTGCCAGAAGAAAGTTAGGCGCAGCCCCTGGGCCACAATCCTACTTGGCCCAGGGCACAGCGCCGGCAAGGTGTGTGTGCACCCGGCCTTTGCTGCAGCCGCAAGGAGATCTCCTGCCTCAGCCTCACCTTTCCTGCTCGGCCAGGCTCCTGAGGGCCCCAGCAGCAGGAAATTGGCCCAGCTGCCTGGCACCGGTGCTGGCAAAGGTACCACCTAGGCACTGCAGGTGCTGCCAATTGCCTGGACCAGGACACCAGGCCCTGGAAACTGCCACGTCTGGGCACTGCCGGGGGCAGCAAACATCAGATTCCAGTCAAGCTCCAGATGCTAGTAATGACAACACCAGGACTCTCTCTCTCTTTCTTTCTTTCTTGCTTTCTTGCTTTCTTTCTTGCTTTCTTTCTTGCTTTCTTTCTTGCTTTCTTGCTTTCTTGCTTTCTTGCCTTCTGGCTTTCTTTTCCTCCCCCTTTCCAAATCCCTGCAACTTCACCTCAGTCCTCCACACCTCCGCACTTTTTCCTTAGCCCTCCCAATTAAACTGACACGGCCTACAAAACACTTCAAGGATCCAAACTTACTAAAAGAAAGACCACGGCACCCCCTGCATTCCCACTCTGTGACACCACAGCCATTGCAGCCCCTGTGTTCCTCCTCTTTGTGACATCACAATGGGGGCAGCACAACATTCCCCCTCTTTGTGACACCACAGCCATTGCAGCCCCTGTGCTCCCCCTCTTTGTGACATCACAATGGGGGCAGCAAAACATTCCCCCTCTTTGTGACACCACAGCCATTGCAGCCCCTGTGTTCCCCCTCTTTGTGACATCACAATGGGGGCAGCAAAACATTCCCCCTCTTTGTGACACCACAGCCATTGCAGCCCCTGTGTTCCTCCTCTTTGTGACATCACAATGGGGGCAGCAAAACATTCCCCCTCTTTGTGACACCACAGCCGTGCCAGCCCCAGCGTTACCTCCCTGGAGACGCCCAAAGGGAAGCGTCCTGAGCTGCGTCTAAGCAACAAAACTGACCGGCCACTGAACTGCTCTGGCTGGGACTGATGGGCATTTATTTCTCTGCACACAGCTCGAGGAAAATCACCTTGGCCACCCCCACAGTGCCACAGGCCTGTTTCAGATACACTTACTCAGCCCCGCCCAGAGCTGCTAGGGGGGAGTCGTTCAAAGAAAGAAACAAAAACCGCCAAAAGAAGAAGACTTCTTGGCCCCCAGCTGAGCTGCTCCCTCCCTCAGCACTTGCACCTGCACACAAACAGCACCTGAGACTGCAAGCAATCAGCAGTCCTCAGCTCCATCTGCAGCAAAAGTAGCTTGAGGACAGCCTTGCAGCAGCACTTCTCTCACCCCTGTGCAAAAGGCCCCTGGCAGGCACTCACGGGCCCTGGCAAAGGGCAAGGCTCAGGGCCTCCGCCCGCAGGGAAGAAAAGGCCTCTCAATTGGCCGCTGCTGGCCCGTCAAGCCTGCTCCAGGCTGCTTCACAGGCAGCATCCTTTGCTAGGACTGCACAAAGCTGACAGTCACCTCTGCCTTCTCCACACTCCATGTTCACAAGCTGCCTGCCAGAAGAAAGTTAGGCGCAGCCCCTGGGCCACAATCCTACTTGGCCCAGGGCACAGCGCCGGCAAGGTGTGTGTGCACCCGGCCTTTGCTGCAGCCGCAAGGAGATCTCCTGCCTCAGCCTCACCTTTCCTGCTCGGCCAGGCTCCCGAGGGCCCCAGCAGCAGGAAATTGGCCCAGCTGCCTGGCACCGGTGCCGGCAAAGGTACCACCTAGGCACTGCAGGTGCTGCCAATTGCCTGGACCAGGACACCAGGCCCTGGAAACTGCCACGTCTGGGCACTGCCGGGGGCAGCAAACATCAGATTCCAGTCAAGCTCCAGATGCTAGTAATGACAACACCAGGACTCTCTCTCTCTTTCTTTCTTTCTTTCTTTCTTGCTTTCTTTCTTGCTTTCTTTCTTGCTTTCTTGCTTTCTTTCTTGCTTTCTTTCTTGCTTTCTTTCTTGCTTTCTTTCTTGCTTTCTTGCTTTCTTTCTTGCTTTCTTGCTTTCTGGCTTTCTTTTCCTCCCCCTTTCCAAATCCCTGCAACTTCACCTCAGTCCTCCACACCTCCGCACTTTTTCCTTAGCCCTCCCAATTAAACTGACACGGCCTACAAAACACTTCAAGGATCCAAACTTACTAAAAGAAAGACCACGGCACCCCCTGCATTCCCAATCTGTGACACCACAGCCATTGCAGCCCCTGTGTTCCTCCTCTTTGTGACATCACAATGGGGGCAGCACAACATTCCCCCTCTTTGTGACACCACAGCCATTGCAGCCCCAGCGTTCCCCCGCATTGTGACATCACAATGGGGGCAGCACAACATTCCCCCTCTTTGTGACACCACAGCCATTGCAGCCCCTGTGCTCCCCCTCTTTGTGACATCACAATGGGGGCAGCAAAACATTCCCCCTCTTTGTGACACCACAGCCATTGCAGCCCCTGTGTTCCCCCTCTTTGTGACATCACAATGGGGGCAGCAAAACATTCCCCCTCTTTGTGACACCACAGCCATTGCAGCCCCTGTGTTCCTCCTCTTTGTGACATCACAATGGGGGCAGCACAACATTCCCCCTCTTTGTGACACCACAGCCATTGCAGCCCCTGTGTTCCTCCTCTTTGTGACATCACAATGGGGGCAGCAAAACATTCCCCCTCTTTGTGACACCACAGCCGTGCCAGCCCCAGCGTTACCTCCCTGGAGACGCCCAAAGGGAAGCGTCCTGAGCTGCGTCTAAGCAACAAAACTGACCGGCCACTGAACTGCTCTGG
>NW_028154444.1:0-48347 GCF_965231275.1 Zosterops lateralis
CACATGGAGAACACAGAAAACACACCAAGGTGCTGCTGCAAGCAAAGTTACAGAAGTCCCCCTGAGTGTTGCTTTTCTCGACTAGCCGGTCCAAAGCTGGATACCACGGGCTCCGCACAGGCTTAGTATCACTTGGAGAACACAGAAAACACACCAAGGTGCTGCTGCAAGCAAAGTTACAGAAGTCCCCCTGAGTGTTGCTTTTCTCGAGAAAAGAGCGCTTTACAGCGCTTTCTGGCTGCTAGAGACATGCAGAAAGAGCAAGTGTGGCAGAATGTGTTCCAAAGCAGCTGGAGCTACCACGGGCTCCGGACAGGCTTATTTTCACTTGGAGAACACAGAAAACACACCAAGGTGCTGCTGCAAGCAAAGTTACAGAGGTTCCCCAGAGTGTTGCTTTTCTCGAGAAAAGAGCGCTTTACAGCGCTTTCTGGCTGCTAGAGACATGCAGAAAGAGCAAGTGTGGCAGAATGTGTTCCAAAGCAGCTGGAGCTACCACGGGCTCCGGACAGGCTTATTTTCACTTGGAGAACACAGAAAACACACCAAGGTGCTGCTGCAAGCAAAGTTACAGAGGTCCCCCTGAGTGTTGCTTTTCTCGAGCCAAAGAGCGCTTTACAGCGCTTTCTGGCTGCTAGAGACATGCAGAAAGAGCAAGTGTGGCAGAATGTGTTCCAAAGCAGCTGGAGCTACCACGGGCTCCGGCACAGGCTTATTTTCACTTGGAGAACACAGAAAACACACCAAGGTGCTGCTGCAAGCAAAGTTACAGAGGTCCCCCTGAGTGTTGCTTTTCTCGAGCAAAAGAGCGCTTTACAGCGCTTTCTGGCTGCTAGAGACATGCAGAAAGAGCAAGTGTGGCAGAATGTGTTCCAAAGCAGCTGGAGCTACCACGGGCTCCGGACAGGCTTATTTTCACTTGGAGAACACAGAAAACACACCAAGGTGCTGCTGCAAGCAAAGTTACAGAGGTACCCCTGAGTGTTGCTTTTCTCGGGCAAAAGAGCGCTTTACAGCGCTTTCTGGCTGCTAGAGACATGCAGAAAGAGCAAGTGTGGCAGAATGTGTTCCAAAGCAGCTGGAGCTACCACGGGCTCCGGACAGGCTTATTTTCACTTGGAGAACACAGAAAACACACCAAGGTGCTGCTGCAAGCAAAGTTACAGAAGTCCCCCTGAGTGTTGCTTTTCTCGAGAAAAGAGCGCTTTACAGCGCTTTCTGGCTGCTAGAGACAT
Organism: Zosterops lateralis; assembly: GCF_965231275.1. NCBI lineage: Eukaryota > Metazoa > Chordata > Aves > Passeriformes > Zosteropidae > Zosterops > Zosterops lateralis. The sequence continues at coordinate 1,236 of NW_028154444.1, forward strand.
GCAGAAAGAGCAAGTGTGGCAGAATGTGTTCCAAAGCAGCTGGAGCTACCACGGGCTCCGCACAGGCTTATTTTCACTTGGAGAACACAGAAAACACACCAAGGTGCTGCTGCAAGCAAAGTTACAGAGGTTTCCCAGAGTGTTGCTTTTCTCGAGAAAAGAGCGCTTTACAGCGCTTTCTGGCTGCTAGAGACATGCAGAAACAGCAAGTGTGGCAGAATGTGTTCCAAAGCAGCTGGAGCTACCACGGGCTCCGGACAGGCTTCTTTTCACTTGGAGAACACAGAAACACACCAAGGTGCTGCTGCAAGCAAAGTTACAGAATTCCCCTGAGTGTTGCTTTTCTCGGGCAAAAGAGCGCTTTACAGCGCTTTCTGGCTGCTAGAGACATGCAGAAAGAGCAAGTGTGGCAGAATGTGTTCCAAAGCAGCTGGAGCTACCACGGGCTCCGCACAGGCTTCTTTTCACTTGGAGAACACAGAAAACACACCAAGGTGCTGCTGCAAGCAAAGTTACAGAAGTCCCCCTGAGTGTTGCTTTTCTCGAGAAAAGAGCGCTTTACAGCGCTTTCTGGCTGCTAGAGACATGCAGAAAGAGCAAGTGTGGCAGAATGTGTTCCAAAGCAGCTGGAGCTACCACGGGCTCCGGACAGGCTTATTTTCACTTGGAGAACACAGAAAACACACCAAGGTGCTGCTGCAAGCAAAGTTACAGAGGTTTCCCCAGAGTGTTGCTTTTCTCGAGAAAAGAGCGCTTTACAGCGCTTTCTGGCTGCTAGAGACATGCAGAAAGAGCAAGTGTGGCAGAATGTGTTCCAAAGCAGCTGGAGCTACCACGGGCTCCGGACAGGCTTATTTTCACTTGGAGAACACAGAAAACACACCAAGGTGCTGCTGCAAGCAAAGTTACAGAGGTTTCCCAGAGTGTTGCTTTTCTCGAGAAAAGAGCGCTTTACAGCGCTTTCTGGCTGCTAGAGACATGCAGAAAGAGCAAGTGTGGCAGAATGTGTTCCAAAGCAGCTGGAGCTACCACGGGCTCCGCACAGGCTTATTTTCACTTGGAGAACACAGAAAACACACCAAGGTGCTGCTGCAAGCAAAGTTACAGAGGTTTCCCAGAGTGTTGCTTTTCTCGAGAAAAGAGCGCTTTACAGCGCTTTCTGGCTGCTAGAGACATGCAGAAAGTGCAAGTGTGGCAGAATGTGTTCCAAAGCAGCTGGAGCTACCACGGGCTCCGACAGGCTTATTTTCACTTGGAGAAACACAGAAAACACACCAAGGTGCTGCTGCAAGCAAAGTTACAGAAGTCCCCCTGAGTGTTGCTTTTCTCGAGCAAAAGAGCGCTTTACAGCGCTTTCTGGCTGCTAGAGACATGCAGAAAGAGCAAGTGTGGCAGAATGTGTTCCAAAGCAGCTGGAGCTACCACGGGCTCCGGACAGGCTTATTTTCACTTGGAGAACACAGAAAACACACCAAGGTGCTGCTGCAAGCAAAGTTACAGAGGTCCCCCTGAGTGTTGCTTTTCTCGAGCAAAAGAGCGCTTTACAGTGCTTTCTGGCTGCTAGAGACATGCAGAAAGAGCAAGTGTGGCAGAATGTGTTCCAAAGCAGCTGGAGCTACCACGGGCTCCGGACAGGCTTATTTTCACTTGGAGAACACAGAAAACACACCAAGGTGCTGCTGCAAGCAAAGTTACAGAGGTACCCCTGAGTGTTGCTTTTCTCGGGCAAAAGAGCGCTTTTACAGCGCTTTCTGGCTGCTAGAGACATGCAGAAAGAGCAAGTGTGGCAGAATGTGTTCCAAAGCAGCTGGAGCTACCACGGGCTCCGGACAGGCTTATTTTCACTTGGAGAACACAGAAAACACACCAAGGTGCTGCTGCAAGCAAAGTTACAGAAGTCCCCCTGAGTGTTGCTTTTCTCGAGCAAAGAGCGCTTTACAGCGCTTTCTGGCTGCTAGAGACATGCAGAAAGAGCAAGTGTGGCAGAATGTGTTCCAAAGCAGCTGGAGCTACCACGGGCTCCGGACAGGCTTATTTTCACTTGGAGAACACAGAAAACACACCAAGGTGCTGCTGCAAGCAAAGTTACAGAGGTTCCCCAGAGTGTTGCTTTTCTCGAGAAAAGAGCGCTTTACAGTGCTTTCTGGCTGCTAGAGACATGCAGAAAGAGCAAGTGTGGCAGAATGTGTTCCAAAGCAGCTGGAGCTACCACGGGCTCCGGACAGGCTTATTTTCACTTGGAGAACACAGAAAACACACCAAGGTGCTGCTGCAAGCAAAGTTACAGAGGTTTCCCAGAGTGTTGCTTTTCTCGAGAAAAGAGCGCTTTACAGTGCTTTCTGGCTGCTAGAGACATGCAGAAAGAGCAAGTGTGGCAGAATGTGTTCCAAAGCAGCTGGAGCTACCACGGGCTCCGGACAGGCTTATTTTCACTTGGAGAACACAGAAAACACACCAAGGTGCTGCTGCAAGCAAAGTTACAGAGGTTTCCCAGAGTGTTGCTTTTCTCGAGAAAAGAGCGCTTTACAGCGCTTTCTGGCTGCTAGAGACATGCAGAAAGAGCAAGTGTGGCAGAATGTGTTCCAAAGCAGCTGGAGCTACCACGGGCTCCGCACAGGCTTATTTTCACTTGGAGAACACAGAAAACACACCAAGGTGCTGCTGCAAGCAAAGTTACAGAAGTCCCCCTGAGTGTTGCTTTTCTCGAAAAAAGAGCGCTTTACAGCGCTTTCTGGCTGCTAGAGACATGCAGAAAGAGCAAGTGTGGCAGAATGTGTTCCAAAGCAGCTGGAGCTACCACGGGCTCCGGACAGGCTTATTTTCACTTGGAGAACACAGAAAACACACCAAGGTGCTGCTGCAAGCAAAGTTACAGAGGTCCCCCTGAGTGTTGCTTTTCTCGAGCAAAAGAGCGCTTTACAGTGCTTTCTGGCTGCTAGAGACATGCAGAAGAGCAAGTGTGGCAGAATGTGTTCCAAAGCAGCTGGAGCTACCACGGGCTCCGCACAGGCTTATTTTCACTTGGAGAACACAGAAAACACACCAAGGTGCTGCTGCAAGCAAAGTTACAGAGGTCCCCCTGAGTGTTGCTTTTCTCGAGCAAAAGAGCGCTTTACAGTGCTTTCTGGCTGCTAGAGACATGCAGAAAGAGCAAGTGTGGCAGAATGTGTTCCAAAGCAGCTGGAGCTACCACGGGCTCCGGACAGGCTTATTTTCACTTGGAGAACACAGAAAACACACCAAGGTGCTGCTGCAAGCAAAGTTACAGAGGTACCCCTGAGTGTTGCTTTTCTCGGGCAAAAGAGCGCTTTTACAGCGCTTTCTGGCTGCTAGAGACATGCAGAAAGAGCAAGTGTGGCAGAATGTGTTCCAAAGCAGCTGGAGCTACCACGGGCTCCGGACAGGCTTATTTTCACTTGGAGAACACAGAAAACACACCAAGGTGCTGCTGCAAGCAAAGTTACAGAAGTCCCCCTGAGTGTTGCTTTTCTCGAGAAAAGAGCGCTTTACAGCGCTTTCTGGCTGCTAGAGACATGCAGAAAGAGCAAGTGTGGCAGAATGTGTTCCAAAGCAGCTGGAGCTACCACGGGCTCCGCACAGGCTTATTTTCACTTGGAGAACACAGAAAACACACCAAGGTGCTGCTGCAAGCAAAGTTACAGAGGTTTCCCAGAGTGTTGCTTTTCTCGAGAAAAGAGCGCTTTACAGCGCTTTCTGGCTGCTAGAGACATGCAGAAAGAGCAAGTGTGGCAGAATGTGTTCCAAAGCAGCTGGAGCTACCACGGGCTCCGGACAGGCTTATTTTCACTTGGAGAACACAGAAAACACACCAAGGTGCTGCTGCAAGCAAAGTTACAGAATTCCCCTGAGTGTTGCTTTTCTCGGGCAAAAGAGCGCTTTACAGCGCTTTCTGGCTGCTAGAGACATGCAGAAAGAGCAAGTGTGGCAGAATGTGTTCCAAAGCAGCTGGAGCTACCACGGGCTCCGCACAGGCTTATTTTCACTTGGAGAACACAGAAAACACACCAAGGTGCTGCTGCAAGCAAAGTTACAGAAGTCCCCCTGAGTGTTGCTTTTCTCGAGAAAAGAGCGCTTTACAGCGCTTTCTGGCTGCTAGAGACATGCAGAAAGAGCAAGTGTGGCAGAATGTGTTCCAAAGCAGCTGGAGCTACCACGGGCTCCGGACAGGCTTATTTTCACTTGGAGAACACAGAAAACACACCAAGGTGCTGCTGCAAGCAAAGTTACAGAGGTCCCCCTGAGTGTTGCTTTTCTCGAGCAAAAGAGCGCTTTACAGCGCTTTCTGGCTGCTAGAGACATGCAGAAAGAGCAAGTGTGGCAGAATGTGTTCCAAAGCAGCTGGAGCTACCACGGGCTCCGCACAGGCTTATTTTCACTTGGAGAACACAGAAAACACACCAAGGTGCTGCTGCAAGCAAAGTTACAGAGGTCCCCCTGAGTGTTGCTTTTCTCGAGCAAAAGAGCGCTTTACAGCGCTTTCTGGCTGCTAGAGACATGCAGAAAGAGCAAGTGTGGCAGAATGTGTTCCAAAGCAGCTGGAGCTACCACGGGCTCCGGACAGGCTTATTTTCACTTGGAGAACACAGAAAACACACCAAGGTGCTGCTGCAAGCAAAGTTACAGAGGTTTCCCAGAGTGTTGCTTTTCTCGGGCAAAAGAGCGCTTTTACAGCGCTTTCTGGCTGCTAGAGACATGCAGAAACAGCAAGTGTGGCAGAATGTGTTCCAAAGCAGCTGGAGCTACCACGGGCTCCGGACAGGCTTATTTTCACTTGGAGAACACAGAAAACACACCAAGGTGCTGCTGCAAGCAAAGTTACAGAGGTCCCCCTGAGTGTTGCTTTTCTCGAGCAAAAGAGCGCTTTACAGCGCTTTCTGGCTGCTAGAGACATGCAGAAAGAGCAAGTGTGGCAGAATGTGTTCCAAAGCAGCTGGAGCTACCACGGGCTCCGCACAGGCTTATTTTCACTTGGAGAACACAGAAAACACACCAAGGTGCTGCTGCAAGCAAAGTTACAGAGGTCCCCCTGAGTGTTGCTTTTCTCGAGCAAAAGAGCGCTTTACAGCGCTTTCTGGCTGCTAGAGACATGCAGAAAGAGCAAGTGTGGCAGAATGTGTTCCAAAGCAGCTGGAGCTACCACGGGCTCCGGACAGGCTTATTTTCACTTGGAGAACACAGAAAACACACCAAGGTGCTGCTGCAAGCAAAGTTACAGAGGTTTCCCAGAGTGTTGCTTTTCTCGGGCAAAAGAGCGCTTTTACAGCGCTTTCTGGCTGCTAGAGACATGCAGAAAGAGCAAGTGTGGCAGAATGTGTTCCAAAGCAGCTGGAGCTACCACGGGCTCCGGACAGGCTTATTTTCACTTGGAGAACACAGAAAACACACCAAGGTGCTGCTGCAAGCAAAGTTACAGAAGTCCCCCTGAGTGTTGCTTTTCTCGAGAAAAGAGCGCTTTACAGCGCTTTCTGGCTGCTAGAGACATGCAGAAAGAGCAAGTGTGGCAGAATGTGTTCCAAAGCAGCTGGAGCTACCACGGGCTCCGCACAGGCTTATTTTCACTTGGAGAACACAGAAAACACACCAAGGTGCTGCTGCAAGCAAAGTTACAGAGGTTTCCAAGAGTGTTGCTTTTCTCGAGAAAAGAGCGCTTTACAGCGCTTTCTGGCTGCTAGAGACATGCAGAAACAGCAAGTGTGGCAGAATGTGTTCCAAAGCAGCTGGAGCTACCACGGGCTCCGTACAGGCTTATTTTCACTTGGAGAACACAGAAAACACACCAAGGTGCTGCTGCAAGCAAAGTTACAGAATTCCCCTGAGTGTTGCTTTTCTCGGGCAAAAGAGCGCTTTACAGCGCTTTCTGGCTGCTAGAGACATGCAGAAAGAGCAAGTGTGGCAGAATGTGTTCCAAAGCAGCTGGAGCTACCACGGGCTCCGGACAGGCTTATTTTCACTTGGAGAACACAGAAAACACACCAAGGTGCTGCTGCAAGCAAAGTTACAGAAGTCCCCCTGAGTGTTGCTTTTCTCGAGAAAAGAGCGCTTTACAGCGCTTTCTGGCTGCTAGAGACATGCAGAAAGAGCAAGTGTGGCAGAATGTGTTCCAAAGCAGCTGGAGCTACCACGGGCTCCGGACAGGCTTATTTTCACTTGGAGAACACAGAAAACACACCAAGGTGCTGCTGCAAGCAAAGTTACAGAGGTCCCCCTGAGTGTTGCTTTTCTCGAGCAAAAGAGCGCTTTACAGCGCTTTCTGGCTGCTAGAGACATGCAGAAAGAGCAAGTGTGGCAGAATGTGTTCCAAAGCAGCTGGAGCTACCACGGGCTCCGGACAGGCTTATTTTCACTTGGAGAACACAGAAAACACACCAAGGTGCTGCTGCAAGCAAAGTTACAGAGGTCCCCCTGAGTGTTGCTTTTCTCGAGCAAAAGAGCGCTTTACAGCGCTTTCTGGCTGCTAGAGACATGCAGAAAGAGCAAGTGTGGCAGAATGTGTTCCAAAGCAGCTGGAGCTACCACGGGCTCCCCACAGGCTTATTTTCACTTGGAGAACACAGAAAACACACCAAGGTGCTGCTGCAAGCAAAGTTACAGAGGTACCCCTGAGTGTTGCTTTTCTCGGGCAAAAGAGCGCTTTTACAGCGCTTTCTGGCTGCTAGAGACATGCAGAAAGAGCAAGTGTGGCAGAATGTGTTCCAAAGCAGCTGGAGCTACCACGGGCTCCGCACAGGCTTATTTTCACTTGGAGAACACAGAAAACACACCAAGGTGCTGCTGCAAGCAAAGTTACAGAAGTCCCCCTGAGTGTTGCTTTTCTCGAGAAAAGAGCGCTTTACAGCGCTTTCTGGCTGCTAGAGACATGCAGAAAGAGCAAGTGTGGCAGAATGTGTTCCAAAGCAGCTGGAGCTACCACGGGCTCCGCACAGGCTTATTTTCACTTGGAGAACACAGAAAACACACCAAGGTGCTGCTGCAAGCAAAGTTACAGAGGTTTCCCAGAGTGTTGCTTTTCTCGAGAAAAGAGCGCTTTACAGCGCTTTCTGGCTGCTAGAGACATGCAGAAACAGCAAGTGTGGCAGAATGTGTTCCAAAGCAGCTGGAGCTACCACGGGCTCCGGACAGGCTTATTTTCACTTGGAGAACACAGAAAACACACCAAGGTGCTGCTGCAAGCAAAGTTACAGAATTCCCCTGAGTGTTGCTTTTCTCGGGCAAAAGAGCGCTTTACAGCGCTTTCTGGCTGCTAGAGACATGCAGAAAGAGCAAGTGTGGCAGAATGTGTTCCAAAGCAGCTGGAGCTACCACGGGCTCCGCACAGGCTTATTTTCACTTGGAGAACACAGAAAACACACCAAGGTGCTGCTGCAAGCAAAGTTACAGAAGTCCCCCTGAGTGTTGCTTTTCTCGAGAAAAGAGCGCTTTACAGTGCTTTCTGGCTGCTAGAGACATGCAGAAAGAGCAAGTGTGGCAGAATGTGTTCCAAAGCAGCTGGAGCTACCACGGGCTCCGGACAGGCTTATTTTCACTTGGAGAACACAGAAAACACACCAAGGTGCTGCTGCAAGCAAAGTTACAGAGGTTTCCCAGAGTGTTGCTTTTCTCGAGAAAAGAGCGCTTTACAGTGCTTTCTGGCTGCTAGAGACATGCAGAAAGAGCAAGTGTGGCAGAATGTGTTCCAAAGCAGCTGGAGCTACCACGGGCTCCGGACAGGCTTATTTTCACTTGGAGAACACAGAAAACACACCAAGGTGCTGCTGCAAGCAAAGTTACAGAGGTACCCCTGAGTGTTGCTTTTCTCGAGAAAAGAGCGCTTTACAGCGCTTTCTGGCTGCTAGAGACATGCAGAAAGAGCAAGTGTGGCAGAATGTGTTCCAAAGCAGCTGGAGCTACCACGGGCTCCGCACAGGCTTATTTTCACTTGGAGAACACAGAAAACACACCAAGGTGCTGCTGCAAGCAAAGTTACAGAAGTCCCCCTGAGTGTTGCTTTTCTCGAAAAAAGAGCGCTTTACAGCGCTTTCTGGCTGCTAGAGACATGCAGAAAGAGCAAGTGTGGCAGAATGTGTTCCAAAGCAGCTGGAGCTACCACGGGCTCCGGACAGGCTTATTTTCACTTGGAGAACACAGAAAACACACCAAGGTGCTGCTGCAAGCAAAGTTACAGAGGTCCCCCTGAGTGTTGCTTTTCTCGAGCAAAAGAGCGCTTTACAGTGCTTTCTGGCTGCTAGAGACATGCAGAAAGAGCAAGTGTGGCAGAATGTGTTCCAAAGCAGCTGGAGCTACCACGGGCTCCGGACAGGCTTATTTTCACTTGGAGAACACAGAAAACACACCAAGGTGCTGCTGCAAGCAAAGTTACAGAGGTCCCCCTGAGTGTTGCTTTTCTCGAGCAAAAGAGCGCTTTACAGTGCTTTCTGGCTGCTAGAGACATGCAGAAAGAGCAAGTGTGGCAGAATGTGTTCCAAAGCAGCTGGAGCTACCACGGGCTCCGGACAGGCTTATTTTCACTTGGAGAACACAGAAAACACACCAAGGTGCTGCTGCAAGCAAAGTTACAGAGGTACCCCTGAGTGTTGCTTTTCTCGGGCAAAAGAGCGCTTTTACAGCGCTTTCTGGCTGCTAGAGACATGCAGAAAGAGCAAGTGTGGCAGAATGTGTTCCAAAGCAGCTGGAGCTACCACGGGCTCCGGACAGGCTTATTTTCACTTGGAGAACACAGAAAACACACCAAGGTGCTGCTGCAAGCAAAGTTACAGAAGTCCCCCTGAGTGTTGCTTTTCTCGAGAAAAGAGCGCTTTACAGCGCTTTCTGGCTGCTAGAGACATGCAGAAACAGCAAGTGTGGCAGAATGTGTTCCAAAGCAGCTGGAGCTACCACGGGCTCCGGACAGGCTTATTTTCACTTGGAGAACACAGAAAACACACCAAGGTGCTGCTGCAAGCAAAGTTACAGAATTCCCCTGAGTGTTGCTTTTCTCGGGCAAAAGAGCGCTTTACAGCGCTTTCTGGCTGCTAGAGACATGCAGAAAGAGCAAGTGTGGCAGAATGTGTTCCAAAGCAGCTGGAGCTACCACGGGCTCCGCACAGGCTTATTTTCACTTGGAGAACACAGAAAACACACCAAGGTGCTGCTGCAAGCAAAGTTACAGAAGTCCCCCTGAGTGTTGCTTTTCTCGAGAAAAGAGCGCTTTACAGCGCTTTCTGGCTGCTAGAGACATGCAGAAAGAGCAAGTGTGGCAGAATGTGTTCCAAAGCAGCTGGAGCTACCACGGGCTCCGGACAGGCTTATTTTCACTTGGAGAACACAGAAAACACACCAAGGTGCTGCTGCAAGCAAAGTTACAGAGGTCCCCCTGAGTGTTGCTTTTCTCGAGCAAAAGAGCGCTTTACAGCGCTTTCTGGCTGCTAGAGACATGCAGAAAGAGCAAGTGTGGCAGAATGTGTTCCAAAGCAGCTGGAGCTACCACGGGCTCCGCACAGGCTTATTTTCACTTGGAGAACACAGAAAACACACCAAGGTGCTGCTGCAAGCAAAGTTACAGAGGTCCCCCTGAGTGTTGCTTTTCTCGAGCAAAAGAGCGCTTTACAGCGCTTTCTGGCTGCTAGAGACATGCAGAAAGAGCAAGTGTGGCAGAATGTGTTCCAAAGCAGCTGGAGCTACCACGGGCTCCGGACAGGCTTATTTTCACTTGGAGAACACAGAAAACACACCAAGGTGCTGCTGCAAGCAAAGTTACAGAGGTTTCCCAGAGTGTTGCTTTTCTCGGGCAAAAGAGCGCTTTTACAGCGCTTTCTGGCTGCTAGAGACATGCAGAAAGAGCAAGTGTGGCAGAATGTGTTCCAAAGCAGCTGGAGCTACCACGGGCTCCGGACAGGCTTATTTTCACTTGGAGAACACAGAAAACACACCAAGGTGCTGCTGCAAGCAAAGTTACAGAGGTCCCCCTGAGTGTTGCTTTTCTCGAGCAAAAGAGCGCTTTACAGCGCTTTCTGGCTGCTAGAGACATGCAGAAAGAGCAAGTGTGGCAGAATGTGTTCCAAAGCAGCTGGAGCTACCACGGGCTCCGCACAGGCTTATTTTCACTTGGAGAACACAGAAAACACACCAAGGTGCTGCTGCAAGCAAAGTTACAGAGGTCCCCCTGAGTGTTGCTTTTCTCGAGCAAAAGAGCGCTTTACAGCGCTTTCTGGCTGCTAGAGACATGCAGAAAGAGCAAGTGTGGCAGAATGTGTTCCAAAGCAGCTGGAGCTACCACGGGCTCCGGACAGGCTTATTTTCACTTGGAGAACACAGAAAACACACCAAGGTGCTGCTGCAAGCAAAGTTACAGAGGTTTCCCAGAGTGTTGCTTTTCTCGGGCAAAAGAGCGCTTTTACAGCGCTTTCTGGCTGCTAGAGACATGCAGAAAGAGCAAGTGTGGCAGAATGTGTTCCAAAGCAGCTGGAGCTACCACGGGCTCCGGACAGGCTTATTTTCACTTGGAGAACACAGAAAACACACCAAGGTGCTGCTGCAAGCAAAGTTACAGAAGTCCCCCTGAGTGTTGCTTTTCTCGAGAAAAGAGCGCTTTACAGCGCTTTCTGGCTGCTAGAGACATGCAGAAAGAGCAAGTGTGGCAGAATGTGTTCCAAAGCAGCTGGAGCTACCACGGGCTCCGCACAGGCTTATTTTCACTTGGAGAACACAGAAAACACACCAAGGTGCTGCTGCAAGCAAAGTTACAGAGGTTTCCCAGAGTGTTGCTTTTCTCGAGAAAAGAGCGCTTTACAGCGCTTTCTGGCTGCTAGAGACATGCAGAAAGAGCAAGTGTGGCAGAATGTGTTCCAAAGCAGCTGGAGCTACCACGGGCTCCGTACAGGCTTATTTTCACTTGGAGAACACAGAAAACACACCAAGGTGCTGCTGCAAGCAAAGTTACAGAATTCCCCTGAGTGTTGCTTTTCTCGGGCAAAAGAGCGCTTTACAGCGCTTTCTGGCTGCTAGAGACATGCAGAAAGAGCAAGTGTGGCAGAATGTGTTCCAAAGCAGCTGGAGCTACCACGGGCTCCGGACAGGCTTATTTTCACTTGGAGAACACAGAAAACACACCAAGGTGCTGCTGCAAGCAAAGTTACAGAAGTCCCCCTGAGTGTTGCTTTTCTCGAGAAAAGAGCGCTTTACAGCGCTTTCTGGCTGCTAGAGACATGCAGAAAGAGCAAGTGTGGCAGAATGTGTTCCAAAGCAGCTGGAGCTACCACGGGCTCCGGACAGGCTTATTTTCACTTGGAGAACACAGAAAACACACCAAGGTGCTGCTGCAAGCAAAGTTACAGAGGTTTCCCAGAGTGTTGCTTTTCTCGAGAAAAGAGCGCTTTACAGCGCTTTCTGGCTGCTAGAGACATGCAGAAAGAGCAAGTGTGGCAGAATGTGTTCCAAAGCAGCTGGGGCTACCACGGGCTCCGGACAGGCTTATTTTCACTTGGAGAACACAGAAAACACACCAAGGTGCTGCTGCAAGCAAAGTTACAGAGGTTTCCCAGAGTGTTGCTTTTCTCGAGAAAAGAGCGCTTTACAGCGCTTTCTGGCTGCTAGAGACATGCAGAAAGAGCAAGTGTGGCAGAATGTGTTCCAAAGCAGCTGGAGCTACCACGGGCTCCGGACAGGCTTATTTTCACTTGGAGAACACAGAAAACACACCAAGGTGCTGCTGCAAGCAAAGTTACAGAAGTCCCCCTGAGTGTTGCTTTTCTCGAAAAAAGAGCGCTTTACAGCGCTTTCTGGCTGCTAGAGACATGCAGAAAGAGCAAGTGTGGCAGAATGTGTTCCAAAGCAGCTGGAGCTACCACGGGCTCCGGACAGGCTTATTTTCACTTGGAGAACACAGAAAACACACCAAGGTGCTGCTGCAAGCAAAGTTACAGAGGTCCCCCTGAGTGTTGCTTTTCTCGAGCAAAAGAGCGCTTTACAGTGCTTTCTGGCTGCTAGAGACATGCAGAAAGAGCAAGTGTGGCAGAATGTGTTCCAAAGCAGCTGGAGCTACCACGGGCTCCGGACAGGCTTATTTTCACTTGGAGAACACAGAAAACACACCAAGGTGCTGCTGCAAGCAAAGTTACAGAGGTCCCCCTGAGTGTTGCTTTTCTCGAGCAAAAGAGCGCTTTACAGTGCTTTCTGGCTGCTAGAGACATGCAGAAAGAGCAAGTGTGGCAGAATGTGTTCCAAAGCAGCTGGAGCTACCACGGGCTCCGGACAGGCTTATTTTCACTTGGAGAACACAGAAAACACACCAAGGTGCTGCTGCAAGCAAAGTTACAGAGGTACCCCTGAGTGTTGCTTTTCTCGGGCAAAAGAGCGCTTTACAGCGCTTTCTGGCTGCTAGAGACATGCAGAAAGAGCAAGTGTGGCAGAATGTGTTCCAAAGCAGCTGGAGCTACCACGGGCTCCGCACAGGCTTATTTTCACTTGGAGAACACAGAAAACACACCAAGGTGCTGCTGCAAGCAAAGTTACAGAAGTCCCCCTGAGTGTTGCTTTTCTCGAGAAAAGAGCGCTTTACAGCGCTTTCTGGCTGCTAGAGACATGCAGAAAGAGCAAGTGTGGCAGAATGTGTTCCAAAGCAGCTGGAGCTACCACGGGCTCCGGACAGGCTTATTTTCACTTGGAGAACACAGAAAACACACCAAGGTGCTGCTGCAAGCAAAGTTACAGAGGTCCCCCTGAGTGTTGCTTTTCTCGAGCAAAAGAGCGCTTTACAGCGCTTTCTGGCTGCTAGAGACATGCAGAAAGAGCAAGTGTGGCAGAATGTGTTCCAAAGCAGCTGGAGCTACCACGGGCTCCGCACAGGCTTATTTTCACTTGGAGAACACAGAAAACACACCAAGGTGCTGCTGCAAGCAAAGTTACAGAGGTCCCCCTGAGTGTTGCTTTTCTCGAGCAAAAGAGCGCTTTACAGCGCTTTCTGGCTGCTAGAGACATGCAGAAAGAGCAAGTGTGGCAGAATGTGTTCCAAAGCAGCTGGAGCTACCACGGGCTCCGGACAGGCTTATTTTCACTTGGAGAACACAGAAAACACACCAAGGTGCTGCTGCAAGCAAAGTTACAGAGGTTTCCCAGAGTGTTGCTTTTCTCGGGCAAAAGAGCGCTTTTACAGCGCTTTCTGGCTGCTAGAGACATGCAGAAAGAGCAAGTGTGGCAGAATGTGTTCCAAAGCAGCTGGAGCTACCACGGGCTCCGGACAGGCTTATTTTCACTTGGAGAACACAGAAAACACACCAAGGTGCTGCTGCAAGCAAAGTTACAGAGGTCCCCCTGAGTGTTGCTTTTCTCGAGCAAAAGAGCGCTTTACAGCGCTTTCTGGCTGCTAGAGACATGCAGAAAGAGCAAGTGTGGCAGAATGTGTTCCAAAGCAGCTGGAGCTACCACGGGCTCCGCACAGGCTTATTTTCACTTGGAGAACACAGAAAACACACCAAGGTGCTGCTGCAAGCAAAGTTACAGAGGTCCCCCTGAGTGTTGCTTTTCTCGAGCAAAAGAGCGCTTTACAGCGCTTTCTGGCTGCTAGAGACATGCAGAAAGAGCAAGTGTGGCAGAATGTGTTCCAAAGCAGCTGGAGCTACCACGGGCTCCGGACAGGCTTATTTTCACTTGGAGAACACAGAAAACACACCAAGGTGCTGCTGCAAGCAAAGTTACAGAGGTTTCCCAGAGTGTTGCTTTTCTCGGGCAAAAGAGCGCTTTTACAGCGCTTTCTGGCTGCTAGAGACATGCAGAAAGAGCAAGTGTGGCAGAATGTGTTCCAAAGCAGCTGGAGCTACCACGGGCTCCGGACAGGCTTATTTTCACTTGGAGAACACAGAAAACACACCAAGGTGCTGCTGCAAGCAAAGTTACAGAAGTCCCCCTGAGTGTTGCTTTTCTCGAGAAAAGAGCGCTTTACAGCGCTTTCTGGCTGCTAGAGACATGCAGAAAGAGCAAGTGTGGCAGAATGTGTTCCAAAGCAGCTGGAGCTACCACGGGCTCCGCACAGGCTTATTTTCACTTGGAGAACACAGAAAACACACCAAGGTGCTGCTGCAAGCAAAGTTACAGAGGTTTCCCAGAGTGTTGCTTTTCTCGAGAAAAGAGCGCTTTACAGCGCTTTCTGGCTGCTAGAGACATGCAGAAAGAGCAAGTGTGGCAGAATGTGTTCCAAAGCAGCTGGAGCTACCACGGGCTCCGTACAGGCTTATTTTCACTTGGAGAACACAGAAAACACACCAAGGTGCTGCTGCAAGCAAAGTTACAGAATTCCCCTGAGTGTTGCTTTTCTCGGGCAAAAGAGCGCTTTACAGCGCTTTCTGGCTGCTAGAGACATGCAGAAAGAGCAAGTGTGGCAGAATGTGTTCCAAAGCAGCTGGAGCTACCACGGGCTCCGCACAGGCTTATTTTCACTTGGAGAACACAGAAAACACACCAAGGTGCTGCTGCAAGCAAAGTTACAGAAGTCCCCCTGAGTGTTGCTTTTCTCGAGAAAAGAGCGCTTTACAGCGCTTTCTGGCTGCTAGAGACATGCAGAAAGAGCAAGTGTGGCAGAATGTGTTCCAAAGCAGCTGGAGCTACCACGGGCTCCGGACAGGCTTATTTTCACTTGGAGAACACAGAAAACACACCAAGGTGCTGCTGCAAGCAAAGTTACAGAGGTTTCCCAGAGTGTTGCTTTTCTCGAGAAAAGAGCGCTTTACAGCGCTTTCTGGCTGCTAGAGACATGCAGAAAGAGCAAGTGTGGCAGAATGTGTTCCAAAGCAGCTGGGGCTACCACGGGCTCCGGACAGGCTTATTTTCACTTGGAGAACACAGAAAACACACCAAGGTGCTGCTGCAAGCAAAGTTACAGAGGTTTCCCAGAGTGTTGCTTTTCTCGAGAAAAGAGCGCTTTACAGCGCTTTCTGGCTGCTAGAGACATGCAGAAAGAGCAAGTGTGGCAGAATGTGTTCCAAAGCAGCTGGAGCTACCACGGGCTCCGGACAGGCTTATTTTCACTTGGAGAACACAGAAAACACACCAAGGTGCTGCTGCAAGCAAAGTTACAGAAGTCCCCCTGAGTGTTGCTTTTCTCGAAAAAAGAGCGCTTTACAGCGCTTTCTGGCTGCTAGAGACATGCAGAAAGAGCAAGTGTGGCAGAATGTGTTCCAAAGCAGCTGGAGCTACCACGGGCTCCGGACAGGCTTATTTTCACTTGGAGAACACAGAAAACACACCAAGGTGCTGCTGCAAGCAAAGTTACAGAGGTCCCCCTGAGTGTTGCTTTTCTCGAGCAAAAGAGCGCTTTACAGTGCTTTCTGGCTGCTAGAGACATGCAGAAAGAGCAAGTGTGGCAGAATGTGTTCCAAAGCAGCTGGAGCTACCACGGGCTCCGGACAGGCTTATTTTCACTTGGAGAACACAGAAAACACACCAAGGTGCTGCTGCAAGCAAAGTTACAGAGGTCCCCCTGAGTGTTGCTTTTCTCGAGCAAAAGAGCGCTTTACAGTGCTTTCTGGCTGCTAGAGACATGCAGAAAGAGCAAGTGTGGCAGAATGTGTTCCAAAGCAGCTGGAGCTACCACGGGCTCCGGACAGGCTTCTTTTCACTTGGAGAACACAGAAAACACACCAAGGTGCTGCTGCAAGCAAAGTTACAGAGGTACCCCTGAGTGTTGCTTTTCTCGGGCAAAAGAGCGCTTTTACAGCGCTTTCTGGCTGCTAGAGACATGCAGAAAGAGCAAGTGTGGCAGAATGTGTTCCAAAGCAGCTGGAGCTACCACGGGCTCCGGACAGGCTTATTTTCACTTGGAGAACACAGAAAACACACCAAGGTGCTGCTGCAAGCAAAGTTACAGAAGTCCCCCTGAGTGTTGCTTTTCTCGAGAAAAGAGCGCTTTCTGGCTGCTAGAGACATGCAGAAAGAGCAAGTGTGGCAGAATGTGTTCCAAAGCAGCTGGAGCTACCACGGGCTCCGCACAGGCTTATTTTCACTTGGAGAACACAGAAAACACACCAAGGTGCTGCTGCAAGCAAAGTTACAGAGGTTTCCCAGAGTGTTGCTTTTCTCGAGAAAAGAGCGCTTTACAGCGCTTTCTGGCTGCTAGAGACATGCAGAAAGAGCAAGTGTGGCAGAATGTGTTCCAAAGCAGCTGGAGCTACCACGGGCTCCGGACAGGCTTATTTTCACTTGGAGAACACAGAAAACACACCAAGGTGCTGCTGCAAGCAAAGTTACAGAATTCCCCTGAGTGTTGCTTTTCTCGGGCAAAAGAGCGCTTTACAGCGCTTTCTGGCTGCTAGAGACATGCAGAAAGAGCAAGTGTGGCAGAATGTGTTCCAAAGCAGCTGGAGCTACCACGGGCTCCGGACAGGCTTATTTTCACTTGGAGAACACAGAAAACACACCAAGGTGCTGCTGCAAGCAAAGTTACAGAAGTCCCCCTGAGTGTTGCTTTTCTCGAGAAAAGAGCGCTTTACAGCGCTTTCTGGCTGCTAGAGACATGCAGAAAGAGCAAGTGTGGCAGAATGTGTTCCAAAGCAGCTGGAGCTACCACGGGCTCCGGACAGGCTTATTTTCACTTGGAGAACACAGAAAACACACCAAGGTGCTGCTGCAAGCAAAGTTACAGAGGTCCCCCTGAGTGTTGCTTTTCTCGAGCAAAAGAGCGCTTTACAGCGCTTTCTGGCTGCTAGAGACATGCAGAAAGAGCAAGTGTGGCAGAATGTGTTCCAAAGCAGCTGGAGCTACCACGGGCTCCGCACAGGCTTATTTTCACTTGGAGAACACAGAAAACACACCAAGGTGCTGCTGCAAGCAAAGTTACAGAGGTCCCCCTGAGTGTTGCTTTTCTCGAGCAAAAGAGCGCTTTACAGCGCTTTCTGGCTGCTAGAGACATGCAGAAAGAGCAAGTGTGGCAGAATGTGTTCCAAAGCAGCTGGAGCTACCACGGGCTCCCCACAGGCTTATTTTCACTTGGAGAACACAGAAAACACACCAAGGTGCTGCTGCAAGCAAAGTTACAGAGGTACCCCTGAGTGTTGCTTTTCTCGGGCAAAAGAGCGCTTTTACAGCGCTTTCTGGCTGCTAGAGACATGCAGAAAGAGCAAGTGTGGCAGAATGTGTTCCAAAGCAGCTGGAGCTACCACGGGCTCCGGACAGGCTTATTTTCACTTGGAGAACACAGAAAACACACCAAGGTGCTGCTGCAAGCAAAGTTACAGAAGTCCCCCTGAGTGTTGCTTTTCTCGAGAAAAGAGCGCTTTACAGCGCTTTCTGGCTGCTAGAGACATGCAGAAAGAGCAAGTGTGGCAGAATGTGTTCCAAAGCAGCTGGAGCTACCACGGGCTCCGCACAGGCTTATTTTCACTTGGAGAACACAGAAAACACACCAAGGTGCTGCTGCAAGCAAAGTTACAGAGGTTTCCCAGAGTGTTGCTTTTCTCGAGAAAAGAGCGCTTTACAGCGCTTTCTGGCTGCTAGAGACATGCAGAAACAGCAAGTGTGGCAGAATGTGTTCCAAAGCAGCTGGAGCTACCACGGGCTCCGGACAGGCTTATTTTCACTTGGAGAACACAGAAAACACACCAAGGTGCTGCTGCAAGCAAAGTTACAGAATTCCCCTGAGTGTTGCTTTTCTCGGGCAAAAGAGCGCTTTACAGCGCTTTCTGGCTGCTAGAGACATGCAGAAAGAGCAAGTGTGGCAGAATGTGTTCCAAAGCAGCTGGAGCTACCACGGGCTCCGGACAGGCTTATTTTCACTTGGAGAACACAGAAAACACACCAAGGTGCTGCTGCAAGCAAAGTTACAGAAGTCCCCCTGAGTGTTGCTTTTCTCGAGAAAAGAGCGCTTTACAGCGCTTTCTGGCTGCTAGAGACATGCAGAAAGAGCAAGTGTGGCAGAATGTGTTCCAAAGCAGCTGGAGCTACCACGGGCTCCGGACAGGCTTATTTTCACTTGGAGAACACAGAAAACACACCAAGGTGCTGCTGCAAGCAAAGTTACAGAAGTCCCCCTGAGTGTTGCTTTTCTCGAGAAAAGAGCGCTTTACAGCGCTTTCTGGCTGCTAGAGACATGCAGAAAGAGCAAGTGTGGCAGAATGTGTTCCAAAGCAGCTGGAGCTACCACGGGCTCCAGACAGGCTTATTTTCACTTGGAGAACACAGAAAACACACCAAGGTGCTGCTGCAAGCAAAGTTACAGAGGTCCCCCTGAGTGTTGCTTTTCTCGAGCAAAAGAGCGCTTTACAGCGCTTTCTGGCTGCTAGAGACATGCAGAAAGAGCAAGTGTGGCAGAATGTGTTCCAAAGCAGCTGGGGCTACCACGGGCTCCGGACAGGCTTATTTTCACTTGGAGAACACAGAAAACACACCAAGGTGCTGCTGCAAGCAAAGTTACAGAAGTCCCCCTGAGTGTTGCTTTTCTCGAGAAAAGAGCGCTTTACAGCGCTTTCTGGCTGCTAGAGACATGCAGAAAGAGCAAGTGTGGCAGAATGTGTTCCAAAGCAGCTGGAGCTACCACGGGCTCCGCACAGGCTTATTTTCACTTGGAGAACACAGAAAACACACCAAGGTGCTGCTGCAAGCAAAGTTACAGAAGTCCCCCTGAGTGTTGCTTTTCTCGAGAAAAGAGCGCTTTACAGCGCTTTCTGGCTGCTAGAGACATGCAGAAAGAGCAAGTGTGGCAGAATGTGTTCCAAAGCAGCTGGAGCTACCACGGGCTCCGGACAGGCTTATTTTCACTTGGAGAACACAGAAAACACACCAAGGTGCTGCTGCAAGCAAAGTTACAGAGGTCCCCCTGAGTGTTGCTTTTCTCGAGCAAAAGAGCGCTTTACAGCGCTTTCTGGCTGCTAGAGACATGCAGAAAGAGCAAGTGTGGCAGAATGTGTTCCAAAGCAGCTGGAGCTACCACGGGCTCCCCACAGGCTTATTTTCACTTGGAGAACACAGAAAACACACCAAGGTGCTGCTGCAAGCAAAGTTACAGAGGTACCCCTGAGTGTTGCTTTTCTCGGGCAAAAGAGCGCTTTTACAGCGCTTTCTGGCTGCTAGAGACATGCAGAAAGAGCAAGTGTGGCAGAATGTGTTCCAAAGCAGCTGGAGCTACCACGGGCTCCGGACAGGCTTATTTTCACTTGGAGAACACAGAAAACACACCAAGGTGCTGCTGCAAGCAAAGTTACAGAAGTCCCCCTGAGTGTTGCTTTTCTCGAGAAAAGAGCGCTTTACAGCGCTTTCTGGCTGCTAGAGACATGCAGAAAGAGCAAGTGTGGCAGAATGTGTTCCAAAGCAGCTGGAGCTACCACGGGCTCCGCACAGGCTTATTTTCACTTGGAGAACACAGAAAACACACCAAGGTGCTGCTGCAAGCAAAGTTACAGAGGTTTCCCAGAGTGTTGCTTTTCTCGAGAAAAGAGCGCTTTACAGCGCTTTCTGGCTGCTAGAGACATGCAGAAACAGCAAGTGTGGCAGAATGTGTTCCAAAGCAGCTGGAGCTACCACGGGCTCCGGACAGGCTTATTTTCACTTGGAGAACACAGAAAACACACCAAGGTGCTGCTGCAAGCAAAGTTACAGAATTCCCCTGAGTGTTGCTTTTCTCGGGCAAAAGAGCGCTTTACAGCGCTTTCTGGCTGCTAGAGACATGCAGAAAGAGCAAGTGTGGCAGAATGTGTTCCAAAGCAGCTGGAGCTACCACGGGCTCCGGACAGGCTTATTTTCACTTGGAGAACACAGAAAACACACCAAGGTGCTGCTGCAAGCAAAGTTACAGAAGTCCCCCTGAGTGTTGCTTTTCTCGAGAAAAGAGCGCTTTACAGCGCTTTCTGGCTGCTAGAGACATGCAGAAAGAGCAAGTGTGGCAGAATGTGTTCCAAAGCAGCTGGAGCTACCACGGGCTCCGGACAGGCTTATTTTCACTTGGAGAACACAGAAAACACACCAAGGTGCTGCTGCAAGCAAAGTTACAGAAGTCCCCCTGAGTGTTGCTTTTCTCGAGAAAAGAGCGCTTTACAGCGCTTTCTGGCTGCTAGAGACATGCAGAAAGAGCAAGTGTGGCAGAATGTGTTCCAAAGCAGCTGGGGCTACCACGGGCTCCGGACAGGCTTATTTTCACTTGGAGAACACAGAAAACACACCAAGGTGCTGCTGCAAGCAAAGTTACAGAAGTCCCCCTGAGTGTTGCTTTTCTCGAGAAAAGAGCGCTTTACAGCGCTTTCTGGCTGCTAGAGACATGCAGAAAGAGCAAGTGTGGCAGAATGTGTTCCAAAGCAGCTGGAGCTACCACGGGCTCCGCACAGGCTTATTTTCACTTGGAGAACACAGAAAACACACCAAGGTGCTGCTGCAAGCAAAGTTACAGAAGTCCCCCTGAGTGTTGCTTTTCTCGAGAAAAGAGCGCTTTACAGCGCTTTCTGGCTGCTAGAGACATGCAGAAAGAGCAAGTGTGGCAGAATGTGTTCCAAAGCAGCTGGAGCTACCACGGGCTCCGGACAGGCTTATTTTCACTTGGAGAACACAGAAAACACACCAAGGTGCTGCTGCAAGCAAAGTTACAGAGGTTTCCCAGAGTGTTGCTTTTCTCGAGAAAAGAGCGCTTTACAGCGCTTTCTGGCTGCTAGAGACATGCAGAAAGAGCAAGTGTGGCAGAATGTGTTCCAAAGCAGCTGGAGCTACCACGGGCTCCGGACAGGCTTATTTTCACTTGGAGAACACAGAAAACACACCAAGGTGCTGCTGCAAGCAAAGTTACAGAATTCCCCTGAGTGTTGCTTTTCTCGGGCAAAAGAGCGCTTTACAGCGCTTTCTGGCTGCTAGAGACATGCAGAAAGAGCAAGTGTGGCAGAATGTGTTCCAAAGCAGCTGGAGCTACCACGGGCTCCGCACAGGCTTATTTTCACTTGGAGAACACAGAAAACACACCAAGGTGCTGCTGCAAGCAAAGTTACAGAAGTCCCCCTGAGTGTTGCTTTTCTCGAGAAAAGAGCGCTTTACAGCGCTTTCTGGCTGCTAGAGACATGCAGAAAGAGCAAGTGTGGCAGAATGTGTTCCAAAGCAGCTGGAGCTACCACGGGCTCCGGACAGGCTTATTTTCACTTGGAGAACACAGAAAACACACCAAGGTGCTGCTGCAAGCAAAGTTACAGAGGTTTCCCAGAGTGTTGCTTTTCTCGAGAAAAGAGCGCTTTACAGTGCTTTCTGGCTGCTAGAGACATGCAGAAAGAGCAAGTGTGGCAGAATGTGTTCCAAAGCAGCTGGAGCTACCACGGGCTCCGGACAGGCTTATTTTCACTTGGAGAACACAGAAAACACACCAAGGTGCTGCTGCAAGCAAAGTTACAGAGGTCCCCCTGAGTGTTGCTTTTCTCGAGCAAAAGAGCGCTTTACAGCGCTTTCTGGCTGCTAGAGACATGCAGAAAGAGCAAGTGTGGCAGAATGTGTTCCAAAGCAGCTGGAGCTACCACGGGCTCCGGACAGGCTTATTTTCACTTGGAGAACACAGAAAACACACCAAGGTGCTGCTGCAAGCAAAGTTACAGAGGTACCCCTGAGTGTTGCTTTTCTCGGGCAAAAGAGCGCTTTTACAGCGCTTTCTGGCTGCTAGAGACATGCAGAAAGAGCAAGTGTGGCAGAATGTGTTCCAAAGCAGCTGGAGCTACCACGGGCTCCGGACAGGCTTATTTTCACTTGGAGAACACAGAAAACACACCAAGGTGCTGCTGCAAGCAAAGTTACAGAAGTCCCCCTGAGTGTTGCTTTTCTCGAGAAAAGAGCGCTTTACAGCGCTTTCTGGCTGCTAGAGACATGCAGAAAGAGCAAGTGTGGCAGAATGTGTTCCAAAGCAGCTGGAGCTACCACGGGCTCCGGACAGGCTTATTTTCACTTGGAGAACACAGAAAACACACCAAGGTGCTGCTGCAAGCAAAGTTACAGAGGTTTCCCAGAGTGTTGCTTTTCTCGAGAAAAGAGCGCTTTACAGCGCTTTCTGGCTGCTAGAGACATGCAGAAACAGCAAGTGTGGCAGAATGTGTTCCAAAGCAGCTGGAGCTACCACGGGCTCCGGACAGGCTTATTTTCACTTGGAGAACACAGAAAACACACCAAGGTGCTGCTGCAAGCAAAGTTACAGAATTCCCCTGAGCGTTGCTTTTCTCGGGCAAAAGAGCGCTTTACAGCGCTTTCTGGCTGCTAGAGACATGCAGAAAGAGCAAGTGTGGCAGAATGTGTTCCAAAGCAGCTGGAGCTACCACGGGCTCCGCACAGGCTTATTTTCACTTGGAGAACACAGAAAACACACCAAGGTGCTGCTGCAAGCAAAGTTACAGAAGTCCCCCTGAGTGTTGCTTTTCTCGAGAAAAGAGCGCTTTACAGCGCTTTCTGGCTGCTAGAGACATGCAGAAAGAGCAAGTGTGGCAGAATGTGTTCCAAAGCAGCTGGAGCTACCACGGGCTCCGGACAGGCTTATTTTCACTTGGAGAACACAGAAAACACACCAAGGTGCTGCTGCAAGCAAAGTTACAGAAGTCCCCCTGAGTGTTGCTTTTCTCGAGAAAAGAGCGCTTTACAGCGCTTTCTGGCTGCTAGAGACATGCAGAAAGAGCAAGTGTGGCAGAATGTGTTCCAAAGCAGCTGGGGCTACCACGGGCTCCGGACAGGCTTATTTTCACTTGGAGAACACAGAAAACACACCAAGGTGCTGCTGCAAGCAAAGTTACAGAGGTCCCCCTGAGTGTTGCTTTTCTCGAGCAAAAGAGCGCTTTACAGCGCTTTCTGGCTGCTAGAGACATGCAGAAACAGCAAGTGTGGCAGAATGTGTTCCAAAGCAGCTGGAGCTACCACGGGCTCCGCACAGGCTTATTTTCACTTGGAGAACACAGAAAACACACCAAGGTGCTGCTGCAAGCAAAGTTACAGAAGTCCCCTGAGTGTTGCTTTTCTCGGGTAAAAGAGCGCTTTACAGCGCTTTCCGGCTGCTAGAGACATGCAGAAAGAGCAAGTGTGGCAGAATGTGTTCCAAAGCAGCTGGAGCTACCACGGGCTCCGGACAGGCTTATTTTCACTTGGAGAACACAGAAAACACACCAAGGTGCTGCTGCAAGCAAAGTTACAGAAGTCCCCCTGAGTGTTGCTTTTCTCGAGAAAAGAGCGCTTTACAGCGCTTTCTGGCTGCTAGAGACATGCAGAAAGAGCAAGTGTGGCAGAATGTGTTCCAAAGCAGCTGGAGCTACCACGGGCTCCGCACAGGCTTATTTTCACTTGGAGAACACAGAAAACACACCAAGGTGCTGCTGCAAGCAAAGTTACAGAGGTCCCCCTGAGTGTTGCTTTTCTCGAGAAAAGAGCGCTTTACAGCGCTTTCTGGCTGCTAGAGACATGCAGAAAGAGCAAGTGTGGCAGAATGTGTTCCAAAGCAGCTGGAGCTACCACGGGCTCCGCACAGGCTTATTTTCACTTGGAGAACACAGAAAACACACCAAGGTGCTGCTGCAAGCAAAGTTACAGAAGTCCCCCTGAGTGTTGCTTTTCTCGAGAAAAGAGCGCTTTACAGCGCTTTCTGGCT
Organism: Zosterops lateralis; assembly: GCF_965231275.1. Classification (NCBI taxonomy): domain Eukaryota; kingdom Metazoa; phylum Chordata; class Aves; order Passeriformes; family Zosteropidae; genus Zosterops; species Zosterops lateralis. Next base: position 24,793 of record NW_028154444.1, read on the forward strand.
GCTAGAGACATGCAGAAAGAGCAAGTGTGGCAGAATGTGTTCCAAAGCAGCTGGAGCTACCACGGGCTCCGGACAGGCTTATTTTCACTTGGAGAACACAGAAAACACACCAAGGTGCTGCTGCAAGCAAAGTTACAGAGGTCCCCCTGAGTGTTGCTTTTCTCGAGCAAAAGAGCGCTTTACAGCGCTTTCTGGCTGCTAGAGACATGCAGAAAGAGCAAGTGTGGCAGAATGTGTTCCAAAGCAGCTGGAGCTACCACGGGCTCCCCACAGGCTTATTTTCACTTGGAGAACACAGAAAACACACCAAGGTGCTGCTGCAAGCAAAGTTACAGAGGTACCCCTGAGTGTTGCTTTTCTCGGGCAAAAGAGCGCTTTTACAGCGCTTTCTGGCTGCTAGAGACATGCAGAAAGAGCAAGTGTGGCAGAATGTGTTCCAAAGCAGCTGGAGCTACCACGGGCTCCGGACAGGCTTATTTTCACTTGGAGAACACAGAAAACACACCAAGGTGCTGCTGCAAGCAAAGTTACAGAAGTCCCCCTGAGTGTTGCTTTTCTCGAGAAAAGAGCGCTTTACAGCGCTTTCTGGCTGCTAGAGACATGCAGAAAGAGCAAGTGTGGCAGAATGTGTTCCAAAGCAGCTGGAGCTACCACGGGCTCCGCACAGGCTTATTTTCACTTGGAGAACACAGAAAACACACCAAGGTGCTGCTGCAAGCAAAGTTACAGAGGTTTCCCAGAGTGTTGCTTTTCTCGAGAAAAGAGCGCTTTACAGCGCTTTCTGGCTGCTAGAGACATGCAGAAACAGCAAGTGTGGCAGAATGTGTTCCAAAGCAGCTGGAGCTACCACGGGCTCCGGACAGGCTTATTTTCACTTGGAGAACACAGAAAACACACCAAGGTGCTGCTGCAAGCAAAGTTACAGAATTCCCCTGAGTGTTGCTTTTCTCGGGCAAAAGAGCGCTTTACAGCGCTTTCTGGCTGCTAGAGACATGCAGAAAGAGCAAGTGTGGCAGAATGTGTTCCAAAGCAGCTGGAGCTACCACGGGCTCCGGACAGGCTTATTTTCACTTGGAGAACACAGAAAACACACCAAGGTGCTGCTGCAAGCAAAGTTACAGAAGTCCCCCTGAGTGTTGCTTTTCTCGAGAAAAGAGCGCTTTACAGCGCTTTCTGGCTGCTAGAGACATGCAGAAAGAGCAAGTGTGGCAGAATGTGTTCCAAAGCAGCTGGAGCTACCACGGGCTCCGGACAGGCTTATTTTCACTTGGAGAACACAGAAAACACACCAAGGTGCTGCTGCAAGCAAAGTTACAGAAGTCCCCCTGAGTGTTGCTTTTCTCGAGAAAAGAGCGCTTTACAGCGCTTTCTGGCTGCTAGAGACATGCAGAAAGAGCAAGTGTGGCAGAATGTGTTCCAAAGCAGCTGGGGCTACCACGGGCTCCGGACAGGCTTATTTTCACTTGGAGAACACAGAAAACACACCAAGGTGCTGCTGCAAGCAAAGTTACAGAAGTCCCCCTGAGTGTTGCTTTTCTCGAGAAAAGAGCGCTTTACAGCGCTTTCTGGCTGCTAGAGACATGCAGAAAGAGCAAGTGTGGCAGAATGTGTTCCAAAGCAGCTGGAGCTACCACGGGCTCCGCACAGGCTTATTTTCACTTGGAGAACACAGAAAACACACCAAGGTGCTGCTGCAAGCAAAGTTACAGAAGTCCCCCTGAGTGTTGCTTTTCTCGAGAAAAGAGCGCTTTACAGCGCTTTCTGGCTGCTAGAGACATGCAGAAAGAGCAAGTGTGGCAGAATGTGTTCCAAAGCAGCTGGAGCTACCACGGGCTCCGGACAGGCTTATTTTCACTTGGAGAACACAGAAAACACACCAAGGTGCTGCTGCAAGCAAAGTTACAGAGGTTTCCCAGAGTGTTGCTTTTCTCGAGAAAAGAGCGCTTTACAGCGCTTTCTGGCTGCTAGAGACATGCAGAAAGAGCAAGTGTGGCAGAATGTGTTCCAAAGCAGCTGGAGCTACCACGGGCTCCGGACAGGCTTATTTTCACTTGGAGAACACAGAAAACACACCAAGGTGCTGCTGCAAGCAAAGTTACAGAATTCCCCTGAGTGTTGCTTTTCTCGGGCAAAAGAGCGCTTTACAGCGCTTTCTGGCTGCTAGAGACATGCAGAAAGAGCAAGTGTGGCAGAATGTGTTCCAAAGCAGCTGGAGCTACCACGGGCTCCGCACAGGCTTATTTTCACTTGGAGAACACAGAAAACACACCAAGGTGCTGCTGCAAGCAAAGTTACAGAAGTCCCCCTGAGTGTTGCTTTTCTCGAGAAAAGAGCGCTTTACAGCGCTTTCTGGCTGCTAGAGACATGCAGAAAGAGCAAGTGTGGCAGAATGTGTTCCAAAGCAGCTGGAGCTACCACGGGCTCCGGACAGGCTTATTTTCACTTGGAGAACACAGAAAACACACCAAGGTGCTGCTGCAAGCAAAGTTACAGAGGTTTCCCAGAGTGTTGCTTTTCTCGAGAAAAGAGCGCTTTACAGTGCTTTCTGGCTGCTAGAGACATGCAGAAAGAGCAAGTGTGGCAGAATGTGTTCCAAAGCAGCTGCAGCTACCACGGGCTCCGGACAGGCTTATTTTCACTTGGAGAACACAGAAAACACACCAAGGTGCTGCTGCAAGCAAAGTTACAGAGGTCCCCCTGAGTGTTGCTTTTCTCGAGCAAAAGAGCGCTTTACAGCGCTTTCTGGCTGCTAGAGACATGCAGAAAGAGCAAGTGTGGCAGAATGTGTTCCAAAGCAGCTGGAGCTACCACGGGCTCCGGACAGGCTTATTTTCACTTGGAGAACACAGAAAACACACCAAGGTGCTGCTGCAAGCAAAGTTACAGAGGTACCCCTGAGTGTTGCTTTTCTCGGGCAAAAGAGCGCTTTTACAGCGCTTTCTGGCTGCTAGAGACATGCAGAAAGAGCAAGTGTGGCAGAATGTGTTCCAAAGCAGCTGGAGCTACCACGGGCTCCGGACAGGCTTATTTTCACTTGGAGAACACAGAAAACACACCAAGGTGCTGCTGCAAGCAAAGTTACAGAAGTCCCCCTGAGTGTTGCTTTTCTCGAGAAAAGAGCGCTTTACAGCGCTTTCTGGCTGCTAGAGACATGCAGAAAGAGCAAGTGTGGCAGAATGTGTTCCAAAGCAGCTGGAGCTACCACGGGCTCCGGACAGGCTTATTTTCACTTGGAGAACACAGAAAACACACCAAGGTGCTGCTGCAAGCAAAGTTACAGAGGTTTCCCAGAGTGTTGCTTTTCTCGAGAAAAGAGCGCTTTACAGCGCTTTCTGGCTGCTAGAGACATGCAGAAACAGCAAGTGTGGCAGAATGTGTTCCAAAGCAGCTGGAGCTACCACGGGCTCCGGACAGGCTTATTTTCACTTGGAGAACACAGAAAACACACCAAGGTGCTGCTGCAAGCAAAGTTACAGAATTCCCCTGAGCGTTGCTTTTCTCGGGCAAAAGAGCGCTTTACAGCGCTTTCTGGCTGCTAGAGACATGCAGAAAGAGCAAGTGTGGCAGAATGTGTTCCAAAGCAGCTGGAGCTACCACGGGCTCCGCACAGGCTTATTTTCACTTGGAGAACACAGAAAACACACCAAGGTGCTGCTGCAAGCAAAGTTACAGAAGTCCCCCTGAGTGTTGCTTTTCTCGAGAAAAGAGCGCTTTACAGCGCTTTCTGGCTGCTAGAGACATGCAGAAAGAGCAAGTGTGGCAGAATGTGTTCCAAAGCAGCTGGAGCTACCACGGGCTCCGGACAGGCTTATTTTCACTTGGAGAACACAGAAAACACACCAAGGTGCTGCTGCAAGCAAAGTTACAGAAGTCCCCCTGAGTGTTGCTTTTCTCGAGAAAAGAGCGCTTTACAGCGCTTTCTGGCTGCTAGAGACATGCAGAAAGAGCAAGTGTGGCAGAATGTGTTCCAAAGCAGCTGGGGCTACCACGGGCTCCGGACAGGCTTATTTTCACTTGGAGAACACAGAAAACACACCAAGGTGCTGCTGCAAGCAAAGTTACAGAGGTCCCCCTGAGTGTTGCTTTTCTCGAGCAAAAGAGCGCTTTACAGCGCTTTCTGGCTGCTAGAGACATGCAGAAACAGCAAGTGTGGCAGAATGTGTTCCAAAGCAGCTGGAGCTACCACGGGCTCCGCACAGGCTTATTTTCACTTGGAGAACACAGAAAACACACCAAGGTGCTGCTGCAAGCAAAGTTACAGAAGTCCCCTGAGTGTTGCTTTTCTCGGGTAAAAGAGCGCTTTACAGCGCTTTCCGGCTGCTAGAGACATGCAGAAAGAGCAAGTGTGGCAGAATGTGTTCCAAAGCAGCTGGAGCTACCACGGGCTCCGGACAGGCTTATTTTCACTTGGAGAACACAGAAAACACACCAAGGTGCTGCTGCAAGCAAAGTTACAGAAGTCCCCCTGAGTGTTGCTTTTCTCGAGAAAAGAGCGCTTTACAGCGCTTTCTGGCTGCTAGAGACATGCAGAAAGAGCAAGTGTGGCAGAATGTGTTCCAAAGCAGCTGGAGCTACCACGGGCTCCGCACAGGCTTATTTTCACTTGGAGAACACAGAAAACACACCAAGGTGCTGCTGCAAGCAAAGTTACAGAGGTCCCCCTGAGTGTTGCTTTTCTCGAGAAAAGAGCGCTTTACAGCGCTTTCTGGCTGCTAGAGACATGCAGAAAGAGCAAGTGTGGCAGAATGTGTTCCAAAGCAGCTGGAGCTACCATGGGCTCCGCACAGGCTTATTTTCACTTGGAGAACACAGAAAACACACCAAGGTGCTGCTGCAAGCAAAGTTACAGAGGTTTCCCAGAGTGTTGCTTTTCTCGAGAAAAGAGCGCTTTACAGCGCTTTCTGGCTGCTAGAGACATGCAGAAAGAGCAAGTGTGGCAGAATGTGTTCCAAAGCAGCTGGAGCTACCACGGGCTCCGGACAGGCTTATTTTCACTTGGAGAACACAGAAAACACACCAAGGTGCTGCTGCAAGCAAAGTTACAGAATTCCCCTGAGTGTTGCTTTTCTCGGGCAAAAGAGCGCTTTACAGCGCTTTCTGGCTGCTAGAGACATGCAGAAAGAGCAAGTGTGGCAGAATGTGTTCCAAAGCAGCTGGAGCTACCACGGGCTCCGCACAGGCTTATTTTCACTTGGAGAACACAGAAAACACACCAAGGTGCTGCTGCAAGCAAAGTTACAGAAGTCCCCCTGAGTGTTGCTTTTCTCGAGAAAAGAGCGCTTTACAGCGCTTTCTGGCTGCTAGAGACATGCAGAAAGAGCAAGTGTGGCAGAATGTGTTCCAAAGCAGCTGGAGCTACCACGGGCTCCGGACAGGCTTATTTTCACTTGGAGAACACAGAAAACACACCAAGGTGCTGCTGCAAGCAAAGTTACAGAGGTTTCCCAGAGTGTTGCTTTTCTCGAGAAAAGAGCGCTTTACAGCGCTTTCTGGCTGCTAGAGACATGCAGAAAGAGCAAGTGTGGCAGAATGTGTTCCAAAGCAGCTGGAGCTACCACGGGCTCCGGACAGGCTTATTTTCACTTGGAGAACACAGAAAACACACCAAGGTGCTGCTGCAAGCAAAGTTACAGAGGTCCCCCTGAGTGTTGCTTTTCTCGAGCAAAAGAGCGCTTTACAGCGCTTTCTGGCTGCTAGAGACATGCAGAAAGAGCAAGTGTGGCAGAATGTGTTCCAAAGCAGCTGGAGCTACCACGGGCTCCGCACAGGCTTATTTTCACTTGGAGAACACAGAAAACACACCAAGGTGCTGCTGCAAGCAAAGTTACAGAGGTCCCCCTGAGTGTTGCTTTTCTCGAGCAAAAGAGCGCTTTACAGCGCTTTCTGGCTGCTAGAGACATGCAGAAAGAGCAAGTGTGGCAGAATGTGTTCCAAAGCAGCTGGAGCTACCACGGGCTCCCCACAGGCTTATTTTCACTTGGAGAACACAGAAAACACACCAAGGTGCTGCTGCAAGCAAAGTTACAGAGGTACCCCTGAGTGTTGCTTTTCTCGGGCAAAAGAGCGCTTTTACAGCGCTTTCTGGCTGCTAGAGACATGCAGAAAGAGCAAGTGTGGCAGAATGTGTTCCAAAGCAGCTGGAGCTACCACGGGCTCCGGACAGGCTTCTTTTCACTTGGAGAACACAGAAAACACACCAAGGTGCTGCTGCAAGCAAAGTTACAGAAGACCCCCTGAGTGTTGCTTTTCTCGAGAAAAGAGCGCTTTACAGCGCTTTCTGGCTGCTAGAGACATGCAGAAAGAGCAAGTGTGGCAGAATGTGTTCCAAAGCAGCTGGAGCTACCACGGGCTCCGGACAGGCTTATTTTCACTTGGAGAACACAGAAAACACACCAAGGTGCTGCTGCAAGCAAAGTTACAGAGGTTTCCCAGAGTGTTGCTTTTCTCGAGAAAAGAGCGCTTTACAGCGCTTTCTGGCTGCTAGAGACATGCAGAAAGAGCAAGTGTGGCAGAATGTGTTCCAAAGCAGCTGGAGCTACCACGGGCTCCGGACAGGCTTATTTTCACTTGGAGAACACAGAAAACACACCAAGGTGCTGCTGCAAGCAAAGTTACAGAATTCCCCTGAGTGTTGCTTTTCTCGGGCAAAAGAGCGCTTTACAGCGCTTTCTGGCTGCTAGAGACATGCAGAAAGAGCAAGTGTGGCAGAATGTGTTCCAAAGCAGCTGGAGCTACCACGGGCTCCGCACAGGCTTATTTTCACTTGGAGAACACAGAAAACACACCAAGGTGCTGCTGCAAGCAAAGTTACAGAAGTCCCCCTGAGTGTTGCTTTTCTCGAGAAAAGAGCGCTTTACAGCGCTTTCTGGCTGCTAGAGACATGCAGAAAGAGCAAGTGTGGCAGAATGTGTTCCAAAGCAGCTGGAGCTACCACGGGCTCCGGACAGGCTTATTTTCACTTGGAGAACACAGAAAACACACCAAGGTGCTGCTGCAAGCAAAGTTACAGAGGTTTCCCAGAGTGTTGCTTTTCTCGAGAAAAGAGCGCTTTACAGTGCTTTCTGGCTGCTAGAGACATGCAGAAAGAGCAAGTGTGGCAGAATGTGTTCCAAAGCAGCTGGAGCTACCACGGGCTCCGGACAGGCTTATTTTCACTTGGAGAACACAGAAAACACACCAAGGTGCTGCTGCAAGCAAAGTTACAGAGGTCCCCCTGAGTGTTGCTTTTCTCGAGCAAAAGAGCGCTTTACAGCGCTTTCTGGCTGCTAGAGACATGCAGAAAGAGCAAGTGTGGCAGAATGTGTTCCAAAGCAGCTGGAGCTACCACGGGCTCCCCACAGGCTTATTTTCATTTGGAGAACACAGAAAACACACCAAGGTGCTGCTGCAAGCAAAGTTACAGAGGTCCCCCTGAGTGTTGCTTTTCTCGAGCAAAAGAGCGCTTTACAGCGCTTTCTGGCTGCTAGAGACATGCAGAAAGAGCAAGTGTGGCAGAATGTGTTCCAAAGCAGCTGGAGCTACCACGGGCTCCGGACAGGCTTATTTTCACTTGGAGAACACAGAAAACACACCAAGGTGCTGCTGCAAGCAAAGTTACAGAGGTACCCCTGAGTGTTGCTTTTCTCGGGCAAAAGAGCGCTTTTACAGCGCTTTCTGGCTGCTAGAGACATGCAGAAAGAGCAAGTGTGGCAGAATGTGTTCCAAAGCAGCTGGAGCTACCACGGGCTCCGGACAGGCTTATTTTCACTTGGAGAACACAGAAAACACACCAAGGTGCTGCTGCAAGCAAAGTTACAGAAGTCCCCCTGAGTGTTGCTTTTCTCGAGAAAAGAGCGCTTTACAGCGCTTTCTGGCTGCTAGAGACATGCAGAAAGAGCAAGTGTGGCAGAATGTGTTCCAAAGCAGCTGGAGCTACCACGGGCTCCGGACAGGCTTATTTTCACTTGGAGAACACAGAAAACACACCAAGGTGCTGCTGCAAGCAAAGTTACAGAGGTTTCCCAGAGTGTTGCTTTTCTCGAGAAAAGAGCGCTTTACAGCGCTTTCTGGCTGCTAGAGACATGCAGAAAGAGCAAGTGTGGCAGAATGTGTTCCAAAGCAGCTGGAGCTACCACGGGCTCCGGACAGGCTTATTTTCACTTGGAGAACACAGAAAACACACCAAGGTGCTGCTGCAAGCAAAGTTACAGAATTCCCCTGAGCGTTGCTTTTCTCGGGCAAAAGAGCGCTTTACAGCGCTTTCTGGCTGCTAGAGACATGCAGAAAGAGCAAGTGTGGCAGAATGTGTTCCAAAGCAGCTGGAGCTACCACGGGCTCCGGACAGGCTTATTTTCACTTGGAGAACACAGAAAACACACCAAGGTGCTGCTGCAAGCAAAGTTACAGAAGTCCCCCTGAGTGTTGCTTTTCTCGAGAAAAGAGCGCTTTACAGCGCTTTCTGGCTGCTAGAGACATGCAGAAAGAGCAAGTGTGGCAGAATGTGTTCCAAAGCAGCTGGAGCTACCACGGGCTCCGGACAGGCTTATTTTCACTTGGAGAACACAGAAAACACACCAAGGTGCTGCTGCAAGCAAAGTTACAGAAGTCCCCCTGAGTGTTGCTTTTCTCGAGAAAAGAGCGCTTTACAGCGCTTTCTGGCTGCTAGAGACATGCAGAAAGAGCAAGTGTGGCAGAATGTGTTCCAAAGCAGCTGGGGCTACCACGGGCTCCGGACAGGCTTATTTTCACTTGGAGAACACAGAAAACACACCAAGGTGCTGCTGCAAGCAAAGTTACAGAGGTCCCCCTGAGTGTTGCTTTTCTCGAGCAAAAGAGCGCTTTACAGCGCTTTCTGGCTGCTAGAGACATGCAGAAAGAGCAAGTGTGGCAGAATGTGTTCCAAAGCAGCTGGAGCTACCACGGGCTCCGCACAGGCTTATTTTCACTTGGAGAACACAGAAAACACACCAAGGTGCTGCTGCAAGCAAAGTTACAGAAGTCCCCTGAGTGTTGCTTTTCTCGGGTAAAAGAGCGCTTTACAGCGCTTTCCGGCTGCTAGAGACATGCAGAAAGAGCAAGTGTGGCAGAATGTGTTCCAAAGCAGCTGGAGCTACCACGGGCTCCGGACAGGCTTATTTTCACTTGGAGAACACAGAAAACACACCAAGGTGCTGCTGCAAGCAAAGTTACAGAAGTCCCCCTGAGTGTTGCTTTTCTCGAGAAAAGAGCGCTTTACAGCGCTTTCTGGCTGCTAGAGACATGCAGAAAGAGCAAGTGTGGCAGAATGTGTTCCAAAGCAGCTGGAGCTACCACGGGCTCCGCACAGGCTTATTTTCACTTGGAGAACACAGAAAACACACCAAGGTGCTGCTGCAAGCAAAGTTACAGAGGTCCCCCTGAGTGTTGCTTTTCTCGAGAAAAGAGCGCTTTACAGCGCTTTCTGGCTGCTAGAGACATGCAGAAAGAGCAAGTGTGGCAGAATGTGTTCCAAAGCAGCTGGAGCTACCATGGGCTCCGGACAGGCTTATTTTCACTTGGAGAACACAGAAAACACACCAAGGTGCTGCTGCAAGCAAAGTTACAGAGGTTTCCCAGAGTGTTGCTTTTCTCGAGAAAAGAGCGCTTTACAGCGCTTTCTGGCTGCTAGAGACATGCAGAAAGAGCAAGTGTGGCAGAATGTGTTCCAAAGCAGCTGGAGCTACCACGGGCTCCGGACAGGCTTATTTTCACTTGGAGAACACAGAAAACACACCAAGGTGCTGCTGCAAGCAAAGTTACAGAATTCCCCTGAGTGTTGCTTTTCTCGGGCAAAAGAGCGCTTTACAGCGCTTTCTGGCTGCTAGAGACATGCAGAAAGAGCAAGTGTGGCAGAATGTGTTCCAAAGCAGCTGGAGCTACCACGGGCTCCGCACAGGCTTATTTTCACTTGGAGAACACAGAAAACACACCAAGGTGCTGCTGCAAGCAAAGTTACAGAAGTCCCCCTGAGTGTTGCTTTTCTCGAGAAAAGAGCGCTTTACAGCGCTTTCTGGCTGCTAGAGACATGCAGAAAGAGCAAGTGTGGCAGAATGTGTTCCAAAGCAGCTGGAGCTACCACGGGCTCCGGACAGGCTTATTTTCACTTGGAGAACACAGAAAACACACCAAGGTGCTGCTGCAAGCAAAGTTACAGAGGTCCCCCTGAGTGTTGCTTTTCTCGAGCAAAAGAGCGCTTTACAGCGCTTTCTGGCTGCTAGAGACATGCAGAAAGAGCAAGTGTGGCAGAATGTGTTCCAAAGCAGCTGGAGCTACCACGGGCTCCGCACAGGCTTATTTTCACTTGGAGAACACAGAAAACACACCAAGGTGCTGCTGCAAGCAAAGTTACAGAGGTCCCCCTGAGTGTTGCTTTTCTCGAGCAAAAGAGCGCTTTACAGCGCTTTCTGGCTGCTAGAGACATGCAGAAAGAGCAAGTGTGGCAGAATGTGTTCCAAAGCAGCTGGAGCTACCACGGGCTCCGGACAGGCTTATTTTCACTTGGAGAACACAGAAAACACACCAAGGTGCTGCTGCAAGCAAAGTTACAGAGGTACCCCTGAGTGTTGCTTTTCTCGGGCAAAAGAGCGCTTTTACAGCGCTTTCTGGCTGCTAGAGACATGCAGAAAGAGCAAGTGTGGCAGAATGTGTTCCAAAGCAGCTGGAGCTACCACGGGCTCCGCACAGGCTTATTTTCACTTGGAGAACACAGAAAACACACCAAGGTGCTGCTGCAAGCAAAGTTACAGAAGTCCCCCTGAGTGTTGCTTTTCTCGAGAAAAGAGCGCTTTACAGCGCTTTCTGGCTGCTAGAGACATGCAGAAAGAGCAAGTGTGGCAGAATGTGTTCCAAAGCAGCTGGAGCTACCACGGGCTCCGCACAGGCTTATTTTCACTTGGAGAACACAGAAAACACACCAAGGTGCTGCTGCAAGCAAAGTTACAGAGGTTTCCCAGAGTGTTGCTTTTCTCGAGAAAAGAGCGCTTTACAGCGCTTTCTGGCTGCTAGAGACATGCAGAAAGAGCAAGTGTGGCAGAATGTGTTCCAAAGCAGCTGGAGCTACCACGGGCTCCGGACAGGCTTATTTTCACTTGGAGAACACAGAAAACACACCAAGGTGCTGCTGCAAGCAAAGTTACAGAATTCCCCTGAGTGTTGCTTTTCTCGGGCAAAAGAGCGCTTTACAGCGCTTTCTGGCTGCTAGAGACATGCAGAAAGAGCAAGTGTGGCAGAATGTGTTCCAAAGCAGCTGGAGCTACCACGGGCTCCGGACAGGCTTATTTTCACTTGGAGAACACAGAAAACACACCAAGGTGCTGCTGCAAGCAAAGTTACAGAAGTCCCCCTGAGTGTTGCTTTTCTCGAGAAAAGAGCGCTTTACAGCGCTTTCTGGCTGCTAGAGACATGCAGAAAGAGCAAGTGTGGCAGAATGTGTTCCAAAGCAGCTGGAGCTACCACGGGCTCCGGACAGGCTTATTTTCACTTGGAGAACACAGAAAACACACCAAGGTGCTGCTGCAAGCAAAGTTACAGAAGTCCCCCTGAGTGTTGCTTTTCTCGAGAAAAGAGCGCTTTACAGCGCTTTCTGGCTGCTAGAGACATGCAGAAAGAGCAAGTGTGGCAGAATGTGTTCCAAAGCAGCTGGAGCTACCACGGGCTCCGGACAGGCTTATTTTCACTTGGAGAACACAGAAAACACACCAAGGTGCTGCTGCAAGCAAAGTTACAGAGGTCCCCCTGAGTGTTGCTTTTCTCGAGCAAAAGAGCGCTTTACAGCGCTTTCTGGCTGCTAGAGACATGCAGAAAGAGCAAGTGTGGCAGAATGTGTTCCAAAGCAGCTGGGGCTACCACGGGCTCCGGACAGGCTTATTTTCACTTGGAGAACACAGAAAACACACCAAGGTGCTGCTGCAAGCAAAGTTACAGAAGTCCCCCTGAGTGTTGCTTTTCTCGAGAAAAGAGCGCTTTACAGCGCTTTCTGGCTGCTAGAGACATGCAGAAAGAGCAAGTGTGGCAGAATGTGTTCCAAAGCAGCTGGAGCTACCACGGGCTCCGCACAGGCTTATTTTCACTTGGAGAACACAGAAAACACACCAAGGTGCTGCTGCAAGCAAAGTTACAGAAGTCCCCCTGAGTGTTGCTTTTCTCGAGAAAAGAGCGCTTTACAGCGCTTTCTGGCTGCTAGAGACATGCAGAAAGAGCAAGTGTGGCAGAATGTGTTCCAAAGCAGCTGGAGCTACCACGGGCTCCGGACAGGCTTATTTTCACTTGGAGAACACAGAAAACACACCAAGGTGTTGCTGCAAGCAAAGTTACAGAGGTCCCCCTGAGTGTTGCTTTTCTCGAGCAAAAGAGCGCTTTACAGCGCTTTCTGGCTGCTAGAGACATGCAGAAAGAGCAAGTGTGGCAGAATGTGTTCCAAAGCAGCTGGAGCTACCACGGGCTCCCCACAGGCTTATTTTCACTTGGAGAACACAGAAAACACACCAAGGTGCTGCTGCAAGCAAAGTTACAGAGGTACCCCTGAGTGTTGCTTTTCTCGGGCAAAAGAGCGCTTTTACAGCGCTTTCTGGCTGCTAGAGACATGCAGAAAGAGCAAGTGTGGCAGAATGTGTTCCAAAGCAGCTGGAGCTACCACGGGCTCCGGACAGGCTTATTTTCACTTGGAGAACACAGAAAACACACCAAGGTGCTGCTGCAAGCAAAGTTACAGAAGTCCCCCTGAGTGTTGCTTTTCTCGAGAAAAGAGCGCTTTACAGCGCTTTCTGGCTGCTAGAGACATGCAGAAAGAGCAAGTGTGGCAGAATGTGTTCCAAAGCAGCTGGAGCTACCACGGGCTCCGCACAGGCTTATTTTCACTTGGAGAACACAGAAAACACACCAAGGTGCTGCTGCAAGCAAAGTTACAGAGGTTTCCCAGAGTGTTGCTTTTCTCGAGAAAAGAGCGCTTTACAGCGCTTTCTGGCTGCTAGAGACATGCAGAAACAGCAAGTGTGGCAGAATGTGTTCCAAAGCAGCTGGAGCTACCACGGGCTCCGGACAGGCTTATTTTCACTTGGAGAACACAGAAAACACACCAAGGTGCTGCTGCAAGCAAAGTTACAGAATTCCCCTGAGTGTTGCTTTTCTCGGGCAAAAGAGCGCTTTACAGCGCTTTCTGGCTGCTAGAGACATGCAGAAAGAGCAAGTGTGGCAGAATGTGTTCCAAAGCAGCTGGAGCTACCACGGGCTCCGGACAGGCTTATTTTCACTTGGAGAACACAGAAAACACACCAAGGTGCTGCTGCAAGCAAAGTTACAGAAGTCCCCCTGAGTGTTGCTTTTCTCGAGAAAAGAGCGCTTTACAGCGCTTTCTGGCTGCTAGAGACATGCAGAAAGAGCAAGTGTGGCAGAATGTGTTCCAAAGCAGCTGGAGCTACCACGGGCTCCCCACAGGCTTATTTTCACTTGGAGAACACAGAAAACACACCAAGGTGCTGCTGCAAGCAAAGTTACAGAAGTCCCCCTGAGTGTTGCTTTTCTCGAGAAAAGAGCGCTTTACAGCGCTTTCTGGCTGCTAGAGACATGCAGAAAGAGCAAGTGTGGCAGAATGTGTTCCAAAGCAGCTGGGGCTACCACGGGCTCCGGACAGGCTTATTTTCACTTGGAGAACACAGAAAACACACCAAGGTGCTGCTGCAAGCAAAGTTACAGAAGTCCCCCTGAGTGTTGCTTTTCTCGAGAAAAGAGCGCTTTACAGCGCTTTCTGGCTGCTAGAGACATGCAGAAAGAGCAAGTGTGGCAGAATGTGTTCCAAAGCAGCTGGAGCTACCACGGGCTCCGCACAGGCTTATTTTCACTTGGAGAACACAGAAAACACACCAAGGTGCTGCTGCAAGCAAAGTTACAGAAGTCCCCCTGAGTGTTGCTTTTCTCGAGAAAAGAGCGCTTTACAGCGCTTTCTGGCTGCTAGAGACATGCAGAAAGAGCAAGTGTGGCAGAATGTGTTCCAAAGCAGCTGGAGCTACCACGGGCTCCGGACAGGCTTATTTTCACTTGGAGAACACAGAAAACACACCAAGGTGCTGCTGCAAGCAAAGTTACAGAGGTTTCCCAGAGTGTTGCTTTTCTCGAGAAAAGAGCGCTTTACAGCGCTTTCTGGCTGCTAGAGACATGCAGAAAGAGCAAGTGTGGCAGAATGTGTTCCAAAGCAGCTGGAGCTACCACGGGCTCCGCACAGGCTTATTTTCACTTGGAGAACACAGAAAACACACCAAGGTGCTGCTGCAAGCAAAGTTACAGAATTCCCCTGAGTGTTGCTTTTCTCGGGCAAAAGAGCGCTTTACAGCGCTTTCTGGCTGCTAGAGACATGCAGAAAGAGCAAGTGTGGCAGAATGTGTTCCAAAGCAGCTGGAGCTACCACGGGCTCCGCACAGGCTTATTTTCACTTGGAGAACACAGAAAACACACCAAGGTGCTGCTGCAAGCAAAGTTACAGAAGTCCCCCTGAGTGTTGCTTTTCTCGAGAAAAGAGCGCTTTACAGCGCTTTCTGGCTGCTAGAGACATGCAGAAAGAGCAAGTGTGGCAGAATGTGTTCCAAAGCAGCTGGAGCTACCACGGGCTCCGGACAGGCTTATTTTCACTTGGAGAACACAGAAAACACACCAAGGTGCTGCTGCAAGCAAAGTTACAGAGGTTTCCCAGAGTGTTGCTTTTCTCGAGAAAAGAGCGCTTTACAGTGCTTTCTGGCTGCTAGAGACATGCAGAAAGAGCAAGTGTGGCAGAATGTGTTCCAAAGCAGCTGGAGCTACCACGGGCTCCGCACAGGCTTATTTTCACTTGGAGAACACAGAAAACACACCAAGGTGCTGCTGCAAGCAAAGTTACAGAGGTCCCCCTGAGTGTTGCTTTTCTCGAGCAAAAGAGCGCTTTACAGCGCTTTCTGGCTGCTAGAGACATGCAGAAAGAGCAAGTGTGGCAGAATGTGTTCCAAAGCAGCTGGAGCTACCACGGGCTCCGGACAGGCTTATTTTCACTTGGAGAACACAGAAAACACACCAAGGTGCTGCTGCAAGCAAAGTTACAGAGGTACCCCTGAGTGTTGCTTTTCTCGGGCAAAAGAGCGCTTTTACAGCGCTTTCTGGCTGCTAGAGACATGCAGAAAGAGCAAGTGTGGCAGAATGTGTTCCAAAGCAGCTGGAGCTACCACGGGCTCCGGACAGGCTTATTTTCACTTGGAGAACACAGAAAACACACCAAGGTGCTGCTGCAAGCAAAGTTACAGAAGTCCCCCTGAGTGTTGCTTTTCTCGAGAAAAGAGCGCTTTACAGCGCTTTCTGGCTGCTAGAGACATGCAGAAAGAGCAAGTGTGGCAGAATGTGTTCCAAAGCAGCTGGAGCTACCACGGGCTCCGGACAGGCTTATTTTCACTTGGAGAACACAGAAAACACACCAAGGTGCTGCTGCAAGCAAAGTTACAGAGGTTTCCCAGAGTGTTGCTTTTCTCGAGAAAAGAGCGCTTTACAGCGCTTTCTGGCTGCTAGAGACATGCAGAAAGAGCAAGTGTGGCAGAATGTGTTCCAAAGCAGCTGGAGCTACCACGGGCTCCGGACAGGCTTATTTTCACTTGGAGAACACAGAAAACACACCAAGGTGCTGCTGCAAGCAAAGTTACAGAATTCCCCTGAGCGTTGCTTTTCTCGGGCAAAAGAGCGCTTTACAGCGCTTTCTGGCTGCTAGAGACATGCAGAAAGAGCAAGTGTGGCAGAATGTGTTCCAAAGCAGCTGGAGCTACCACGGGCTCCGCACAGGCTTATTTTCACTTGGAGAACACAGAAAACACACCAAGGTGCTGCTGCAAGCAAAGTTACAGAAGTCCCCCTGAGTGTTGCTTTTCTCGAGAAAAGAGCGCTTTACAGCGCTTTCTGGCTGCTAGAGACATGCAGAAAGAGCAAGTGTGGCAGAATGTGTTCCAAAGCAGCTGGAGCTACCACGGGCTCCGCACAGGCTTATTTTCACTTGGAGAACACAGAAAACACACCAAGGTGCTGCTGCAAGCAAAGTTACAGAAGTCCCCCTGAGTGTTGCTTTTCTCGAGAAAAGAGCGCTTTACAGCGCTTTCTGGCTGCTAGAGACATGCAGAAAGAGCAAGTGTGGCAGAATGTGTTCCAAAGCAGCTGGGGCTACCACGGGCTCCGGACAGGCTTATTTTCACTTGGAGAACACAGAAAACACACCAAGGTGCTGCTGCAAGCAAAGTTACAGAGGTCCCCCTGAGTGTTGCTTTTCTCGAGCAAAAGAGCGCTTTACAGCGCTTTCTGGCTGCTAGAGACATGCAGAAACAGCAAGTGTGGCAGAATGTGTTCCAAAGCAGCTGGAGCTACCACGGGCTCCGCACAGGCTTATTTTCACTTGGAGAACACAGAAAACACACCAAGGTGCTGCTGCAAGCAAAGTTACAGAAGTCCCCTGAGTGTTGCTTTTCTCGGGTAAAAGAGCGCTTTACAGCGCTTTCCGGCTGCTAGAGACATGCAGAAAGAGCAAGTGTGGCAGAATGTGTTCCAAAGCAGCTGGAGCTACCACGGGCTCCGGACAGGTTATTTTCACTTGAGAACACAGAAAACACACCAAGGTGCTGCTGCAAGCAAAGTTACAGAAGTCCCCCTGAGTGTTGCTTTTCTCGAGAAAAGAGCGCTTTACAGCGCTTTCTGGCTGCTAGAGACATGCAGAAAGAGCAAGTGTGGCAGAATGTGTTCCAAAGCAGCTGGAGCTACCACGGGCTCCGCACAGGCTTATTTTCACTTGGAGAACACAGAAAACACACCAAGGTGCTGCTGCAAGCAAAGTTACAGAGGTTTCCCAGAGTGTTGCTTTTCTCGAGAAAAGAGCGCTTTACAGCGCTTTCTGGCTGCTAGAGACATGCAGAAACAGCAAGTGTGGCAGAATGTGTTCCAAAGCAGCTGGAGCTACCACGGGCTCCCGGACAGGCTTATTTTCACTTGGAGAACACAGAAAACACACCAAGGTGCTGCTGCAAGCAAAGTTACAGAAGTCCCCCTGAGTGTTGCTTTTCTCGAGAAAAGAGCGCTTTACAGCGCTTTCTGGCTGCTAGAAGACATGCAGAAAGAGCAAGTGTGGCAGAATGTGTTCCAAAGCAGCTGGAGCTACCACGGGCTCCCCACAGGCTTATTTTCACTTGGAGAACACAGAAAACACACCAAGGTGCTGCTGCAAGCAAAGTTACAGAAGTCCCCCTGAGTGTTGCTTTTCTCGAGAAAAGAGCGCTTTACAGCGCTTTCTGGCTGCTAGAGACATGCAGAAAGAGCAAGTGTGGCAGAATGTGTTCCAAAGCAGCTGGGGCTACCACGGGCTCCGGACAGGCTTATTTTCACTTGGAGAACACAGAAAACACACCAAGGTGCTGCTGCAAGCAAAGTTACAGAAGTCCCCCTGAGTGTTGCTTTTCTCGAGAAAAGAGCGCTTTACAGCGCTTTCTGGCTGCTAGAGACATGCAGAAAGAGCAAGTGTGGCAGAATGTGTTCCAAAGCAGCTGGAGCTACCACGGGCTCCGCACAGGCTTATTTTCACTTGGAGAACACAGAAAACACACCAAGGTGCTGCTGCAAGCAAAGTTACAGAAGTCCCCCTGAGTGTTGCTTTTCTCGAGAAAAGAGCGCTTTACAGCGCTTTCTGGCTGCTAGAGACATGCAGAAAGAGCAAGTGTGGCAGAATGTGTTCCAAAGCAGCTGGAGCTACCACGGGCTCCGGACAGGCTTATTTTCACTTGGAGAACACAGAAAACACACCAAGGTGCTGCTGCAAGCAAAGTTACAGAGGTTTCCCAGAGTGTTGCTTTTCTCGAGAAAAGAGCGCTTTACAGCGCTTTCTGGCTGCTAGAGACATGCAGAAAGAGCAAGTGTGGCAGAATGTGTTCCAAAGCAGCTGGAGCTACCACGGGCTCCGCACAGGCTTATTTTCACTTGGAGAACACAGAAAACACACCAAGGTGCTGCTGCAAGCAAAGTTACAGAATTCCCCTGAGTGTTGCTTTTCTCGGGCAAAAGAGCGCTTTACAGCGCTTTCTGGCTGCTAGAGACATGCAGAAAGAGCAAGTGTGGCAGAATGTGTTCCAAAGCAGCTGGAGCTACCACGGGCTCCGCACAGGCTTATTTTCACTTGGAGAACACAGAAAACACACCAAGGTGCTGCTGCAAGCAAAGTTACAGAAGTCCCCCTGAGTGTTGCTTTTCTCGAGAAAAGAGCGCTTTACAGCGCTTTCTGGCTGCTAGAGACATGCAGAAAGAGCAAGTGTGGCAGAATGTGTTCCAAAGCAGCTGGAGCTACCACGGGCTCCGGACAGGCTTATTTTCACTTGGAGAACACAGAAAACACACCAAGGTGCTGCTGCAAGCAAAGTTACAGAGGTTTCCCAGAGTGTTGCTTTTCTCGAGAAAAGAGCGCTTTACAGTGCTTTCTGGCTGCTAGAGACATGCAGAAAGAGCAAGTGTGGCAGAATGTGTTCCAAAGCAGCTGGAGCTACCACGGGCTCCGCACAGGCTTATTTTCACTTGGAGAACACAGAAAACACACCAAGGTGCTGCTGCAAGCAAAGTTACAGAGGTCCCCCTGAGTGTTGCTTTTCTCGAGCAAAAGAGCGCTTTACAGCGCTTTCTGGCTGCTAGAGACATGCAGAAAGAGCAAGTGTGGCAGAATGTGTTCCAAAGCAGCTGGAGCTACCACGGGCTCCGGACAGGCTTATTTTCACTTGGAGAACACAGAAAACACACCAAGGTGCTGCTGCAAGCAAAGTTACAGAGGTACCCCTGAGTGTTGCTTTTCTCGGGCAAAAGAGCGCTTTTACAGCGCTTTCTGGCTGCTAGAGACATGCAGAAAGAGCAAGTGTGGCAGAATGTGTTCCAAAGCAGCTGGAGCTACCACGGGCTCCGGACAGGCTTATTTTCACTTGGAGAACACAGAAAACACACCAAGGTGCTGCTGCAAGCAAAGTTACAGAAGTCCCCCTGAGTGTTGCTTTTCTCGAGAAAAGAGCGCTTTACAGCGCTTTCTGGCTGCTAGAGACATGCAGAAAGAGCAAGTGTGGCAGAATGTGTTCCAAAGCAGCTGGAGCTACCACGGGCTCCGGACAGGCTTATTTTCACTTGGAGAACACAGAAAACACACCAAGGTGCTGCTGCAAGCAAAGTTACAGAGGTTTCCCAGAGTGTTGCTTTTCTCGAGAAAAGAGCGCTTTACAGCGCTTTCTGGCTGCTAGAGACATGCAGAAAGAGCAAGTGTGGCAGAATGTGTTCCAAAGCAGCTGGAGCTACCACGGGCTCCGGACAGGCTTATTTTCACTTGGAGAACACAGAAAACACACCAAGGTGCTGCTGCAAGCAAAGTTACAGAATTCCCCTGAGCGTTGCTTTTCTCGGGCAAAAGAGCGCTTTACAGCGCTTTCTGGCTGCTAGAGACATGCAGAAAGAGCAAGTGTGGCAGAATGTGTTCCAAAGCAGCTGGAGCTACCACGGGCTCCGCACAGGCTTATTTTCACTTGGAGAACACAGAAAACACACCAAGGTGCTGCTGCAAGCAAAGTTACAGAAGTCCCCCTGAGTGTTGCTTTTCTCGAGAAAAGAGCGCTTTACAGCGCTTTCTGGCTGCTAGAGACATGCAGAAAGAGCAAGTGTGGCAGAATGTGTTCCAAAGCAGCTGGAGCTACCACGGGCTCCGGACAGGCTTATTTTCACTTGGAGAACACAGAAAACACACCAAGGTGCTGCTGCAAGCAAAGTTACAGAAGTCCCCCTGAGTGTTGCTTTTCTCGAGAAAAGAGCGCTTTACAGCGCTTTCTGGCTGCTAGAGACATGCAGAAAGAGCAAGTGTGGCAGAATGTGTTCCAAAGCAGCTGGGGCTACCACGGGCTCCGGACAGGCTTATTTTCACTTGGAGAACACAGAAAACACACCAAGGTGCTGCTGCAAGCAAAGTTACAGAGGTCCCCCTGAGTGTTGCTTTTCTCGAGCAAAAGAGCGCTTTACAGCGCTTTCTGGCTGCTAGAGACATGCAGAAACAGCAAGTGTGGCAGAATGTGTTCCAAAGCAGCTGGAGCTACCACGGGCTCCGCACAGGCTTATTTTCACTTGGAGAACACAGAAAACACACCAAGGTGCTGCTGCAAGCAAAGTTACAGAAGTCCCCTGAGTGTTGCTTTTCTCGGGTAAAAGAGCGCTTTACAGCGCTTTCCGGCTGCTAGAGACATGCAGAAAGAGCAAGTGTGGCAGAATGTGTTCCAAAGCAGCTGGAGCTACCACGGGCTCCGGACAGGCTTATTTTCACTTGGAGAACACAGAAAACACACCAAGGTGCTGCTGCAAGCAAAGTTACAGAAGTCCCCCTGAGTGTTGCTTTTCTCGAGAAAAGAGCGCTTTACAGCGCTTTCTGGCTGCTAGAGACATGCAGAAAGAGCAAGTGTGGCAGAATGTGTTCCAAAGCAGCTGGAGCTACCACGGGCTCCGCACAGGCTTATTTTCACTTGGAGAACACAGAAAACACACCAAGGTGCTGCTGCAAGCAAAGTTACAGAGGTCCCCCTGAGTGTTGCTTTTCTCGAGAAAAGAGCGCTTTACAGCGCTTTCTGGCTGCTAGAGACATGCAGAAAGAGCAAGTGTGGCAGAATGTGTTCCAAAGCAGCTGGAGCTACCATGGGCTCCGCACAGGCTTATTTTCACTTGGAGAACACAGAAAACACACCAAGGTGCTGCTGCAAGCAAAGTTACAGAGGTTCCCCAGAGTGTTGCTTTTCTCGAGAAAAGAGCGCTTTACAGCGCTTTCTGGCTGCTAGAGACATGCAGAAAGAGCAAGTGTGGCAGAATGTGTTCCAAAGCAGCTGGAGCTACCACGGGCTCCGGACAGGCTTATTTTCACTTGGAGAACACAGAAAACACACCAAGGTGCTGCTGCAAGCAAAGTTACAGAATTCCCCTGAGTGTTGCTTTTCTCGGGCAAAAGAGCGCTTTACAGCGCTTTCTGGCTGCTAGAGACATGCAGAAAGAGCAAGTGTGGCAGAATGTGTTCCAAAGCAGCTGGAGCTACCACGGGCTCCGCACAGGCTTATTTTCACTTGGAGAACACAGAAAACACACCAAGGTGCTGCTGCAAGCAAAGTTACAGAAGTCCCCCTGAGTGTTGCTTTTCTCGAGAAAAGAGCGCTTTACAGCGCTTTCTGGCTGCTAGAGACATGCAGAAAGAGCAAGTGTGGCAGAATGTGTTCCAAAGCAGCTGGAGCTACCACGGGCTCCGGACAGGCTTATTTTCACTTGGAGAACACAGAAAACACACCAAGGTGCTGCTGCAAGCAAAGTTACAGAGTTTCCCTGAGTGTTGCTTTTCTCGAGAAAAGAGCGCTTTACAGCGCTTTCTGGCTGCTAGAGACATGCAGAAAGAGCAAGTGTGGCAGAATGTGTTCCAAAGCAGCTGGAGCTACCACGGGCTCCGGACAGGCTTATTTTCACTTGGAGAACACAGAAAACACACCAAGGTGCTGCTGCAAGCAAAGTTACAGAGGTCCCCCTGAGTGTTGCTTTTCTCGAGCAAAAGAGCGCTTTACAGCGCTTTCTGGCTGCTAGAGACATGCAGAAAGAGCAAGTGTGGCAGAATGTGTTCCAAAGCAGCTGGAGCTACCACGGGCTCCGCACAGGCTTATTTTCACTTGGAGAACACAGAAAACACACCAAGGTGCTGCTGCAAGCAAAGTTACAGAGGTCCCCCTGAGTGTTGCTTTTCTCGAGCAAAAGAGCGCTTTACAGCGCTTTCTGGCTGCTAGAGACATGCAGAAAGAGCAAGTGTGGCAGAATGTGTTCCAAAGCAGCTGGAGCTACCACGGGCTCCCCACAGGCTTATTTTCACTTGGAGAACACAGAAAACACACCAAGGTGCTGCTGCAAGCAAAGTTACAGAGGTACCCCTGAGTGTTGCTTTTCTCGGGCAAAAGAGCGCTTTTACAGCGCTTTCTGGCTGCTAGAGACATGCAGAAAGAGCAAGTGTGGCAGAATGTGTTCCAAAGCAGCTGGAGCTACCACGGGCTCCGGACAGGCTTATTTTCACTTGGAGAACACAGAAAACACACCAAGGTGCTGCTGCAAGCAAAGTTACAGAAGACCCCTGAGTGTTGCTTTTCTCGAGAAAAGAGCGCTTTACAGCGCTTTCTGGCTGCTAGAGACATGCAGAAAGAGCAAGTGTGGCAGAATGTGTTCCAAAGCAGCTGGAGCTACCACGGGCTCCGCACAGGCTTATTTTCACTTGAGAACACAGAAAACACACCAAGGTGCTGCTGCAAGCAAAGTTACAGAGGTTTCCCAGAGTGTTGCTTTTCTCGAGAAAAGAGCGCTTTACAGCGCTTTCTGGCTGCTAGAGACATGCAGAAAGAGCAAGTGTGGCAGAATGTGTTCCAAAGCAGCTGGAGCTACCACGGGCTCCGGACAGGCTTATTTTCACTTGGAGAACACAGAAAACACACCAAGGTGCTGCTGCAAGCAAAGTTACAGAAGTTCCCCTGAGTGTTGCTTTTCTCGGGCAAAAGAGCGCTTTACAGCGCTTTCTGGCTGCTAGAGACATGCAGAAAGAGCAAGTGTGGCAGAATGTGTTCCAAAGCAGCTGGAGCTACCACGGGCTCCGCACAGGCTTATTTTCACTTGGAGAACACAGAAAACACACCAAGGTGCTGCTGCAAGCAAAGTTACAGAGGTTCCCTGAGTGTTGCTTTTCTCGAGCAAAAGAGCGCTTTACAGCGCTTTCTGGCTGCTAGAGACATGCAGAAAGAGCAAGTGTGGCAGAATGTGTTCCAAAGCAGCTGGAGCTACCACGGGCTCCGGACAGGCTTATTTTCACTGGAGAACACAGAAAACACACCAAGGTGCTGCTGCAAGCAAAGTTACAGAGGTCCCCCTGAGTGTTGCTTTTCTCGAGCAAAAGAGCGCTTTACAGCGCTTTCTGGCTGCTAGAGACATGCAGAAAGAGCAAGTGTGGCAGAATGTGTTCCAAAGCAGCTGGAGCTACCACGGGCTCCCCACAGGCTTATTTTCACTTGGAGAACACAGAAAACACACCAAGGTGCTGCTGCAAGCAAAGTTACAGAGGTACCCCTGAGTGTTGCTTTTCTCGGAAAAGAGCGCTTTACAGCGCTTTCTGGCTGCTAGAGACATGCAGAAAGAGCAAGTGTGGCAGAATGTGTTCCAAAGCAGCTGGAGCTAACCCGGGCTCCGGACAGGCTTATTTTCACTTGGAGAACACAGAAAACACACCAAGGTGCTGCTGCAAGCAAAGTTACAGAAGTTTCCCTGAGTGTTGCTTTTCTCGAGAAAGAGCGCTTTACAGCGCTTTCTGGCTGCTAGAGACATTGCAGAAAGCAGCAAGTGTGGCAGAATGTGTTCCCAAGCAGCTGGAGCTACCACGGGCTCCGGACAGGCTTATTTTCACTTGGAGAACACAGAAAAAACCAAGTGCTGCTGTGGCAGAATGTGTTCCAAAGCAGCTGGAGCTACCACGGGCTCCGGACAGGCTTATTTTCACTTGGAGAACACAGAAA